>NC_079191.1:114395421-114695421 GCF_029499605.1 Hyla sarda
TGCCTAATGCAGGGGAACTGTACTGCACCCAATGTGGGGGAACTGTACTGCCAACCTAATGTGGGGGAACTGTACTGCCAACCTAATGTGGGGGAACTGTACTGCCAACCTAATGTGCGGGGACTTATACTGCCAACCTAATGTGCGGGAACTTACACTGCCAACCTAATGTGCGGGGACTTATACTGCCAACATAATGTGGGGGAACTATAACCTAATGCAGGGGAACTATACTGCCAACCTAATGTGAGGGGACTTATACTGCCAACCTAATGTGAGGGGACTTATATTACCAACCTAATGTGGGGGAACTACAACCTAATGCGGGAGAACTATACTGCCAACCTAATGCGGGGGAACTATACTGCCAACCTAATGCGGGGGAACTATACTGCATCTAATGTGGGGGAACTGTCGGGGGGGACATCATAATGAAGTGCTCTGTCTTCCATGCAGCCTTAATCTGGCCATGAACACAGCTTGGAGTTGGCGGCAGATTGAGGAGACCATTTAGTGGCCGAATGACACAGCGTGGAGGTGGTGGCAGCATGAGGAGAACATATAGTGGCTGAATGACAGCGTGGAGATGGTGGCAGCAAAAGGAGGCCATATATTGGCTGAATGACACAGCCTGGAGTTGACGGCAGCATTAGCAGAACATATGGTGGCTAAATGACACAGCCTAGAGATGACGGCAGCATTAGCAGAACATATGGTTGCTAAATGACACAGCCTGGAGGTGGCAGTAGCATGAGGAGAACATATGTTGGCAGAATGAGACAGCCTGGAGGTGGCAGCAGCAGCATGAGGAGTCCTGAAAGTGACCCGGTGACAGAGTGCTGTGGTGGGTGGCAATACCAGTACCCAGTGACGAAGGTGGGTGAAACAAGTTCTGTTGTGGAGGAATGTTTGTAACTGGGGAGCAGCGCCTTAAATCTATTTTGCACTGTTCATATTTGAAAAGTGTTGGTGTGGCACCATGGTCAATCTACTCTGATGCATCAGGCATTGGTGGGTGGAAATCGTGGCTGATCCATGCCTTATTCATCTTCACAAAGTTTAGGCCCCCACCACACTAAACACTCGCTCTGATGACACACTTCTGGCCAGGCAGGACAGCTTTTCCAGGGCAAACTCTGCTTGTTGAGGCCACAAATCAAGTTTGGCTGCCCAGAAGTCCAGTGGATCGTCTAGGTGTGTTGGCATGGGCATGTCAAGGTATGCCACCACCTGCTAGTTCAGGTCCTGCTCCAGGTCTACCTGCTGCTGATGAGTTGCTTCACTATGTGGGTGAAGAAAGCTACTCATTGTGACTGTAAACTCAGGCTGCTGCTGATGGAGCCAGCCACAGCCATGGCAGTGGAAGGTGGGCCCCCCAATTCAGACCTGCAAGAGGATGGCCGATGGCGCCGATGTAGGATGACTATGTAGGATGTCTCTTTGGTAGGTCACTTTGTCCTCCCTCTCAGTGAGTGTAAAAAAGGCTCCTATTTTGTGCCGGAAACGAGGGTCCAATTTGGTTGAAAGCCAGAAGTCAACCTGCTGCCAAATGGTGACAATTCGGCGGTCACTACGCAAGCAACTGAGCATGCATCCTGCCATTTGTGCAAGCGAATCGGAAACTCCCTGCTTTTATCTCCACTGCATACTGCCACGGTGTGTCTCGGTCTTCTGTCTCGCCTTCCTCATAACCCTCTAGCTCCTCTGGCTGCTCCTGCTCCTCCTATCCTTTCAGATTACAAGAAAAAATGCCCATTTGGCAAACCTAAAATATGCTCCACTGGTCCCCTCACTCTCCTCCTCCAGTTCAGCCCCCACAGGGCTCATGAGGCCATGAGATGTAGGGCGCCACGTCTCCAGTGCCTTGGCCAGCCATCATTTCCAACTTGTGTTGTAAGAAATGATGCAGTGGAATGACATTGTTCATTCCGTAATCCTGGCGACTTACTAATAATGTGCCTTCCTCAAATGGCCTTAGCAAATGGCAGGTGTCACGTTTGAGCTGCCGCTGGTTCACATTGAAGTTACCAGGGGAGTCCCCTATCTGCTTGGATCATCAAGCAATTGGTGATGGCTTTTCTCTGTTTGTATAGTCGGTCCAACATATGGAGGGTGAAATTCCAACATGTAGCAACGTCATCAGACTTTGTTGGGTGATGACGTTCTGACGCTGCAGCTCAAGGAGGGTGTGCTTTGCGGTTTACGAGTGGCTGAATGGCATGCAAAGTTTCCTTCCCATTGTTAGGATGTCTTGCAGATAGGGGGAACACTTCAGGAACTGCTTCACAGATTGAACATGTGTGCCATGCAGGGCGCATGGCTAGGCCTTCCCATTCGCAGTGCATGCAAGATGTTCTTCCCGTTGTCAGTCACCATTGTTCCCATTTCCAGTTTTCGTGGAGTAAGCAATGCTCCGATATATTTTTACAAATTACTCTTACCAGTTACTCCGTTTCCCAAGGCAAACTATGTGTAGAACAGCTGTGGAGGCTGAGGACACGGTGGAGGATGAGGAGGCGGTGTTGCACACTGTCACAGGACCAACGGCCTGAGAGCGTGGAGGAGGAAGCGGCGTGACCTGTCCAAGTTGGTGTTGTGGCTGTGAAGGAACCACATTCCCCCAGTGAGCCTTAACCCCTTAAGGACCAGGCCATTTTACACCTTAGGACCAGAGCGTTTTTTGCACATCTGACCACTGTCACTTTAAACATTAATAAAGTTTTCTACCCGAATTTAAACATTAATAACTCTGGAATGCTTTTAGTTATCAATCTGATTCCGAGTTTGTTTTTTCGTGACATATTCTACTTTAACATAGTGATAAAATTTTGTGGTAACTTGCATCCTTTCTTGGTGAAAAATCCCAAAATTTGATGAAAAATTTGAAAATTTAGCATTTTTCTAACTTTGAAGCTTTCTGCTTGTAAGGAAAATGGATATTCAAAATCTTTTTTTTTTATTCACATTTACAATATGTCTACTTTATGTTTGCATCATAAAATTGATGTGTTTTTACTTTTGGAAGACATCAGAGGGCTTCAAAATTCATCAGCACTTTTCCAATTTTTCACAAAATTTTGAACCTCGCTTTTTTTCAGAGACCAGTTCAGGTTTGAAGTGGATTTGAAGGGTCTTCCCATTAGAAATACCCCACAAATGACCCCATTATAAAAACTAAACCCCCCAAAGTATTCAAAATGACAATCAGTAAGTGTTTTAACCCTTTAGGTGTTTCACAGGAATAGCAGCAGGGTGAAGGAGAAAATTCACAATCTTTATTTTTTACACTCGCATGTTCTTTTAAACCCAATTTTTGAATTTTTACAAGGGGTAAAAGGAGAAAATGTATATTTCTATTAGTAGCCCAATTTCTCTCGAGTAAGCACATACCTCATATGTCTATTTAAAGTGTTTGGCGGGCGCAGTAGAGGGCTCAGAAGCGAAGGAGCGACAAGGGGATTTTGGAGAGTACGTTTTTCAGAAATGGTTTTTGGGGGGCATGTTGCATTTAGGAAGCCCCTATGGTGCCAGAACAGCAAAAATAACCCACATGGCATACCATTTTGGAAACTAGACCCCTTGGGGAACGTAACAAGGAATAAAGTGAGCCTTAATACCCCACAGGTGTTTCACGACTTTTGCATTTGTAAAAAAAAGAATTTTTTTTTTCACTAAAATGTGTGTTTCCCCACAAATTTCACATTTTTGCAAGGGTTAATAGCAGAAAATACCCCCCAAAATTTGTAACCCTATCTCTTCTAAGTATGGAGGCACCCCATAAGTTGGCATGAAGTGCATTACGGGCGAACTACAATGCTCCGAAGAGAAGGAGTGATATTTGACTTTTTGAGAGCAAATTTTGCTCGGGGGGCATGTCGCATTTAGAAAGCCCCTATGGTGCCAGAACAGCAAAAAAAAAAAAAAAACACATGGCATACCATTTTGGAAACTAGACCCCTTGAGGAACGTAACAAGGAATAAAGTGAGCCTTAATATCCCACACGGGTTTCACGACTATATATTTTTTTCACTAAAATGCGTGTTTCCCCCCAAATTTCACATTTTTGCAAGGGTTAATAGCAGAAAATACCCCCCAAAATTTGTAACCCCATCTCTTCTGAGTATGGAGGTACCCCATAAGTGGACCTGAAGTGCACTACGGGTGAACTACAATGCTCAGAAGAGGAGGAGCACCATTGAGCTTTTGGAAAGAGAATTCGTTTGGAATGGGATTTACAAAGCCCCCCGTGGTGCCAGAACAGTGGACCCCCCCCACATGTGACCCCATTTTGGAAAATACACCCCTCACGTAATTTAATAAGTGGTGCAGTGAGCATTTACAACCCACTGGCGTTTGACAGATCTTTGGAACAGTGGGCTGTGCAAATGGAATATTACATTTTTCATTTTCACGGATCACTGTTCCAAAAATCTGTCAGACACCTGTGGGGCGTAAATGCTCACTGTACCCTTTATCACATTACATGAGGGGTGTAGTTTCCAAAATGGGGTCACATATGGGGGGGGTCCATTGTTCTGGTACCATGGGGGCTTTGTAAACACAAGTGGCCTTCAATTCCGGACAAATTTTCTCTTCAAAATCCCAATGGCGCTCCTTCTCTTCTGAGCATTGTAGTGCACCCATAGAGCACTTTACATCCACATATGGGGTATGCTCTTACTCAGAAGAAATTGGGTTACAAATTTTGGGGGGCTTTTTTTTATTTTCCCTTGTGAAAATGAAAAATTTAGGGTGACACCAGCATTTTAGTGAAAACAAATTTTTTTTTTCATTTTCCCATCCAACTTTAATGAAAATTTGTCAAACACCTGTGGCGTGTTCAGGCTCACTATACCCCTTGTTACGTTCCATGAGGGGTGTCGTTTCCAAAATGGGGTCACATGTGGGTATTTATTGTTTTGTGTTTATGTCAGAACCGCTGTAAAATCAGCCACCCCTGTGCAAATCACCAATTTAGGCCTCAAATGTACATGGTGCGCTCTCACTCCTGAGCCTTGTTGTGCGTCCGCAGAGCATTTTACGTCCACATCTGGGGTATCTCCGTACTCAGGAGAAATTGCGTTACAAATTTTGGGGGTCTTTTTTTCCTTTTACCTCCCGTGAAAATAAAAAGTAAAGGACAACACCAGCATGTTAGTGTAAAAAAAAAATTTTTTTTACACTAACAGGCTGGTGTAGACCCCAACTTTTTTTTCATAAGGGGTAAAAGGAAAAAAAGACCCCAAAATTAGTAGTGCAATTTCTCCCGAGTACGGAGATACCCCAGATGTGGCCCTAAACTGTTTCCTTGAAATACGACAGGGCTCTGAAGTGAGAGAGCGCCATGCGCATTTGAAGACTAAATTAGGGATTGCACAGGGGTGGACATAGGGGTATTCTACGCCAGTGATTCCCAAACAGGGTGCCTCCAGCTGTTGCTAAACTCCCAGCATGCCTGGACAGTTAGTGGCTGTCCGGAAATGCTGGGAGTTGTTGTTTTGCAACAACTGGAGGCTCTGTTTTGGAAACACTGCCGAACAATACGTTTTTTATTTTTTATTAGGGGGACAGTGTAAGGGGGTGTATATGTAGTGTTTTACTCTTTATTATGTGTAAGTGTAGCGTTTTTAGGGTACGTTCACACTGGCGGGTTTACAGTGAATTTACCGCTAGGAGTTTGCGCTGCGGTGAAAAATTTGCCCAAACTTGAAGCAGAAAACTTACTGTAAACCCGCCAGTGTGAATGTACCCTGTACGTTCACATGGGGGGGCAAACCTCCAGCTGTTTCAAAACTACAACTCCCAGCATGTACTGACAGACCGTGCATGCTGGGAGTTGTACTTTTGCAACAGCTGGAGGCACACTGGTTGGAAAACCTTCAGTTAGGTTCTGTTACCTAACTCAGTATTTTCCAACCAGTGTGCCTCCAGCTGTTGCAAAACTTCAACTCCCAGCATGTACTGATCGCCGAAAGGCATGCTGGGAGATGTAGTTATGCAACAGCTGGAGGGATCGCAACTACAACTCCCAGCATGCAGAGATAGCTGTTTGCTGTTTAGGCTTGCTGGGAGTTGCAGTTTTGCAACATCTGGAGAGCTATAGTTTAGAGACCACTGCACAGTGGTCTCCAAACTGTGGACCTTCAGATGTTGCAAAACTACAACTCCCAGCATGCCCAGGCATCAAACTGCTGTCTGGGCATGCTGGGAGTTGTAGTTTTGCAAGATCTGGAGGTGCACAGTATAGAGATCACTTTGCAGTGGTCTCAAACTGTAGACCTCCAGCTGTTGCAAAACTGCAACTCCCAGCAAGCCTAAACAGCTCTCTGGGCATGCTGGGAGTTGTAGTTTTGCAACATCTGGAGGGTTACAGTTTAGAGACCACTATAGTGGTCTCAGACTGTAGCCCTCCAGATGTTGCTAAGTAACTCACCGGCTTCCGTTGGATCCAGGAAGCTGCGTCGCGGTCCTCTTCTTACGCCGATCGTCGCCCGCTGCCGTCGCTGATGGGTAAGTGGATCTTCGGCGCCGGTCCCTGTCGGTTTCCCCGTCCTGCCCCGCCTATTGTGGGTGGGCAGGACGGGGAAACCGAAAGTAAACCCCTCCGCCCCCGATCTGCTATTGGTGGTCGCGTCTAGACCACCAATAGCAGAGATAGGAGGGGTGGCAACCCTGCCACCTCACTCCTATCGCTACAGGGGGATCGTGGGTGTCTAGTACACCCGCGATCCCCCTTCTATTCCGGGTCACCGGGTCACCATAGACCCGTATGACCCGGAATTGGCGCAAATCGCAAGTGTGAATTCACTTGCGATTTGCGCCGATCGCCGACATGGGGGGGTCTAATGACCCCCCTGGGCATTTGTGCGGGGTGCCTGCTGATAGATATCAGCAGTCACCCCGGCGTGATCCCCGCCCGGCGCGCGGCGGGGAACGAAATTCCCACGGGCGTACAGGTACGCCCTTGGTCCTTAAGTACCAGGGAGCAAAGGCGTACATGTACGCCCTTGGTCCTTAAGAGGTTAAAGGACATGTATTGTCGCTGACCATAGTTACAGCTCCAGATGTCGGCGCTGCTGTGCACTTTGGTACACATCGACAGGCTCAAGGACTGTCCCACCTTCTAGTCCACAAAATTGTGCAGGACCGGTACTGCCTTCTTTGCAAAGAAATGATGGCTTGGGACTCTCCACCTCGGCTCAGCACAAGCCATCAGTTCTCTGAAAGATGCAGAGTCCACCACTTGAAAAGGGAGGGACAGTAGCATCAGCAACTTAGACAGGAGCACATTCAGCTTCTGCGCCATTGGATGAGTGGACATGGCTCTGTCTCTTGGACATGCCTTCACCGATGGATTGCTGGTGGTATGACTGACTAAAAGTAGGAGGAGCAGGAGCATCTGTAGTGACAGAAGGAGGGTATGACACACAGCTCCCTTCAGCTGAGATTGTGGGGTCTTGGCTCGTTGAAACATGGCGTAGCGTGCCACTGGGTGATGCAGCAGGCTGGACCACCACATCGGAGCGACGGTTCTCCCAGGCTGCTTTATGGTGCAAAGCATATGTTGACACAGGGCCGTGGTGCCAACATAGGGACCATGGCCACGCTTCACCTTCTGCCGACACATCTTGCATGTGGCTTTATTAACCTCCTCCGGATGCTTGATGAAAACCTCCACACCACCAAGTAGCTGATTTTCCCACCAACAGTCTGCACTAATTGACTGCTACTGCAGCCTTCTCCAGGAACCCCTGTTCCACTACCTCCCTAGAAGGTAGGCTGCCACAAAGCAGGTGGTCTCTCCCGGGCACATTTGGCTCCAGAATTTCCATTTCTGCCACCATGCTGACTGCTAACCATGCTACCACCCTCCTGGCTCAGCTTGCAACCTGCAACCCTCTTCTCCTGATGATGATCAAGCCCCTTCTGCACCCGGCTCACATGTACGATCGGCTTCATCATCATCAAAAACTGTCTGCACGTCACTGATATCCTCCTCAGGTTCCTCAACAGTGTCTGCTTTAGGACCCTAAACCCTGGCAACACCACCTCCTACGTCACTCTCCTCATCACTACTTGGACGCCTAGTGGAGGAAGCAGCAGATGTCTCCTCACCTTCTTAGCTGGGCAGTAGCTGCTGACTGTCCTCTATTAGATCATACTCAGTGAATAGTGGAGCTGAACCCACAGCATAAGATTCTTCTGTAGGAGAGGGAACAGCATAGGACAGAAGCAATGGGAGGACAGGGACTGCTCCCGTGCCATTCCAAATGAGGGTTGCACTCAACACTTGACTGTTGACTGGGGGTGTCAGATGTCACTTTTGATAAAGTGGATTACCGTGTTAACCAATCAATGACGGCAGATGGGTTGCTGGTCGAGACACGACCGCTCGCTGTTACTGGGAGATGAGGTTTCTCGCTACGACTCCTGCTGCCACTCACCCCTAGACCTCTGCCTGCGCCTGATGAATTTAGGCCTCTGCCACTCCTCTGTGCACGTCCTGGCACTTCTCTGCCTAACATACTTAGTGCGTATATGTGGGGAGTACAATACGCTTCACTACGCTTAAAACAGTATTTGTCTAGAACAGCAGCAGGTGTATACTTTGACTGGCCTTTTATAGTAACTAGTCCCTTAAGACTTTGTCAGGAACAAAATGGTACAACACTTAGATGTACGTGTGGTATGTGCTTAACAGTATTTGTCTGGAACAGCAGCAGGTGTGTACTTTTTGCTGTCCTTTCACAGTATCTAGGCCCTTGAGACTTTAACAGGAACAAAATAGTACACCACTTAGATGTACATATGTGCTATGCACTTATGCGGGGAGAAAAATGTGCTACAGTACACTTAAAAAAGTATGTGTGTATAACACCAGCCGGTGAGTACTTTTGGCTGTCCTGTCACAGTATCTAGGCCCATGAGACTTTAACAGGAACAATATAGTACACCACTTAGGTGCACGTATGTGATATACAGTTAGGAGGACAGAAAAATGCGCTACAGTACGCTTAAAGTATTTATGCACAACACCAGCAGTACACACCAGTGCTGCAGCACACAGTAGCAGTATACTGCACCCAAAACTGCACTTTCTCTCTCAATCTCACTCCCTTTCCTATCAGTGCTTCTAGGCAGGATTTGTGCTTGAGCTTAATCACTGCAATTCTGTGCAACACACTGCTCTCTGTAATAGAACGCTGTAGACAGTGACTGGGAGGTAAATTGCTACAATAAGAACACACACTGCTCTCTGTCCCTCTCTCTGTGCAACAGAATGCTGACTTGACTAGCAGGTGAATCACTGCTGGAAAAAGCTTTTCTGTGCAACACACAGTGCTGTCTGAATTGACTGGCCATAATATATCTGCTGATTATATAGGAAATAATATGAAGATCAGCTCACTCAGTTATATAAGTCCCGGCGTCCAGCACAACCTCTCCTTGTGGAAACTCGAGAATGTAGCTCTGGGACTGGGTCCCCAGGTGGTATGATAGCAGACAAAAAGAACAGGATTTCCGGCTCCCAACTCAGATAAAATTCCAGGCTTTAATTTAGATCATATTAAAATACAAAAACAGCATGCAAAAAAAAATAAAAGAATACTAACGAAACGCACCAACGCGTTTCGACTTATTAATAAGTCTTAGTCATGGCCATGACTAAGACTTATTAATAAGTCGAAACGCGTTGGGGCATTTCGTTAGTGTTCTTTTATTTATTTATTTTTTTGCATGCTGTTTTTGTATTTTAATATGATCTAAATTAAAGCCTGGAATTTTATCTGAGTTGGGAGCCGGAAATCCTGTTCTTTTGTCTGCTGATTATATAGGGCTATGACATCACAGGGGTTACTGGCTGCTGATAGGCTGCATCCTACATGTGATTCAGGGTCATCCCACCTACTCTTGTTCCTGCCTTCCCAGGATTCCTTGCCCCATGTCCACACATGTGGATCCGCCATTTTAGATGCCCTGGAGCCTGGACTGCACTAAATGGAGTATAATGAAGCAATTCCCATGATAGAATCGCGGCGATATTCACATTCATTGCAAATTGATTTTTTCCTGATTCGCAACGAATTCGGATTCATCAGATTCGATTCGCTCATCCCTAATTATAAGAATAAATGGATTCTTGAGTTGTAAACGATTTTGTTTCGAGGCACAGATACGTTTGGAGAATGTCAAAATATGGCCAGAGTGTAGTCAGCTAGAGACTATGTTCGGGTCTTTTTCCCAACGTATCCAAGTTTTGTCTTAGACTTAAAATTGCTGCAAGCTGCATTTCTCAGTCTTAGCCAACACTTGTATATGCTCAGGAAATTGCCTGAATGTAGTCACTTGCTGATTATGCTCAGAACATTGAAGTGAAGGGTGGCGGTGCCTGTCCGAGCATGTATATATCAGCATGTCCTTTTGACATTTTCCTGACATATTCATGCACAAATCGTGGTGTAAAGGAGGCCAAAGTTTTGCCAGATTTTTAAACACCCTGATCCACTGTTGAAAACCTGGTGCAATCTTAGACTACCTTGTCTAGTTTACACTTGCTAGTTTACAGTCTTTATTATGACCTCCAGTATGCTATACACAGTGTATCAGATGCAATGTGTGTATGTGTTTTAAAACAATGCTGCTAATCCCTTGTCACATCATTATATTATTTGGATTCCAGAATTTCACGGCAGTGATAATTTGTTCAGTAGCTGGACTAGATGTGAGAGCTTGCCTTCCAAGGTTCTCAGCAAATACTGTATTTAGGTATGTGCTATTTCCTGGCGCAAAGAGAAGCATACCGAGATAAAAAGGGCATGTTTCACTCTTGATCATTGTTTGTACACTCTGAATAGCAGGGGTAATAAGAGCTATAGTCATGTTTTGTATTTGAACCACTTTAACAATGTGCTATTTACAGTGTAGAACACAGCCAGATTGTGACATAAAGGCATTTACTAACTTATTTTTATAGATCATGCACTTCATGAAAATGTAAAAACTTTTACATCAGAGCTATGTTGTTGTTCATGCCAGTGCTTGGGGCTACAGTACTTGGTTGCATCACTGAAGTCTATGAGGTAGACAATGCTCTTTGATTTAACTTTAACCTCTTCAGGAAGCAGGGTGTATGCATATGCCCTGCTTCCCGAGTCCTTAAAGAGGCACAGTCATTGTTGAAAACTTTTTATATGTTATAGAACTAATCATATGATGGCTTTTTGCAGTATAAATTTATTTTTTTTAAAGTCAATTTTCCCCAGAAATTAAATCTAAAAATAGCCGCCACTAGGGGGTCGTCTGTCTTTAGCCAGATAGACTAGTGTTGATTTTGCAGCATACCAGATACCGGCCGTAAAGCGCGCCGGTATCCAGTATAGGAGATTTCAGCTGTATGCATACAGCTTATGCGCGGGCATGCACTTCCTGTGAACGAGCGCAGGGAGCGCGCGCACACACACAGGCAGTGCGGGAAACAGGCAGGTTACCCCCCCACGCCCAGATGTGCCCGAACCTGTGTCCCATAACACCCCCCACCCCCCATTCTCAGCTGCGCCCGATCCGACCCTGTGTCCCATACACCCCCCCCCCCAGTTCTCAGCTGCGCCCAATCCTGTGTCCCATTACCCCCCCCACCCCCCGGTTCTCAGCTGCGCCCGATCCTGTGTCCCATTACCCCCCCCCCGGTTCTCAGCAGCGCCCGATCCTGTGTCCCATTAGCCCCGCTACCCCCTAGTTCTCAGCTTCGCCCGATCCCATAACACACACCCCCCAGTTCTCTGCTGCACCAGACCATGTCACACCGTCACCCTTATGTGTGTCTGTCTGTGTTACGTCTAGCGCTCCGGGTCCCCGCTCCTCCCCGGAGCGCGTACGGCGTCTCTCTCTCCGCAGCGCCCCGGTCGGTCCCGCTGACCGGGAGCGCTGCACTGTCATGGCCGTCGGGGATGCGATTCGCACAGCGGGACGCGCCCGCTCGCGAATCGCATCCCAGGTCACTTACCCGTTCCCGTCCCCTGCTGTCATGTGCTGGCGCGCGCGGCTCCGCTCTCTAGGGCGCGCGCGCGCCAGCTCCCTGAGACTTAAAGGGCCAGTGCACCAATGATTGGTGCCTGGCCCAATTAGCTTAATTGGCTTCCACCTGCTCCCTGACTATATCTGACCTCCTCCCATGCACTCCCTTGCCGGATCTTGTTGCCTTGTGCCAGTGAAAGCGTTTTGTGTGTCCAAAGCCTGTGTACCAGTACTTCTGCTATCCACCCTGACTACGAACCTTGCCGCCTGCCCCCGACCTTCTGCTACGTCCGACCTTGCTTCTGTCTACTCCCTTGTACCGCGCCTATCTTCAGCAGCCAGAGAGGTTGAGCCGTTGCTAGTGGATACGACCTGGTCACTACCGCCGCAGCAAGTCCATCCCGCTTTGCGGCGGGCTCTGGTGAAAACCAGTAGTGACTTAGAACCGGTCCACTAGCACGGTCCACGCCAATCCCTCTCTGGCACAGAGGATCCACCTCCTGCCAGCCGGCATCGTGACAGTCTGTATATATGTGTGTGTCTGAATGTATGTGTGTGTCTGAATGTATGTCTGTGTGTGCATGTGTGTGTCTGTATGTCTGTGTGTGTGTGTGTGTGTATGTATGTATGTATGTGTGTGTCTGTATTAGTGTTGAGCGGCATAGGCCATATTCGAAATTGCGATATTTCACGAATATATGGATGAATATTCAGCATATATTCGCTAAATTTGTATATTCGTAATATTCACGCTTTTTTTGAACTTTATAGCAAGTATACCAGTGTAACTTGATAGAAGCAGCATAAGGAAGGGATCATATGCAAATTTTTGCCGGCAGTCTCACACAGTAATATTAGAGCCTTCTTTAGACCACACAAGCTGGAAGCAGAGAGGGATGATCACTGTGATGTGTACTGTGAAAAAAAAGTGAATATTCATAATTTCAAATATATAGTGCTATATTCGCGAATATTTGCAAATAAAATTCGAATTGGGAATATTCACGAGCAACACTAGTCTGTATGTGTGTGTCTGTGTGTGTCTGTATGTATGTATGTATGTGTGTGTCTGTGTCTGTATGTAGTATGTATGTGTGTGTCTGTATGTGTGTGTGTCTGTATGTATGTATGTGTGTATCTGTGTCTGTGTGTGTGGCTGTATGTATGTGTGTGTCTGTGTGTGTTAGGGGGTTGGGGGAACTGCAACCTAATGTGGGGGAAACTATGCTAATGTGGAGGAACTGCAACCTAATGTGGGGGAAGGGAACTATGCTAATGTGGGGGAACTGCAACCTGATGTGGGGGAACTGCAACCTAATGTGGGGAACTGCAATCTAATGTGGGGGAACTGCAACCTAATGTGGGGAAAACTATGCTAATGTGGGGGAACAGCAACCTAATGTGGGCGAACAGCAACCTAATGTGGGGGAACTGCAACCTAATGTGGGGAAAACTATGCTAATGTGGGGGAACTCCAGTGCCTGTAGCGACTGTGGGGGAACTCCGGTGCCTCTAGCGGCTGTGGGGGAACTCCGGTGCCTGTAGCGGCTGTGGGGGAACTCCGGTGCCTGTAGGGACTGTGGGGGAACTCCGGTGCCTCTACCTACGGTGGGGGAACTTCGATGCCTGCAGCTGCTGCAGGGGAACTCCAGTGCCTGTAGCAGCTGCGGGGGAACTCCGGGGCCTGTAGCAGCTGCGGGGGAACTCCAGTGCCTGTAGCGGCTGCGGGGGAACTCCGGTGCCTGTAGCTGCTGTGAGGGAACTCGGGTGCCTGTAGCGGCTGCGGGGGAACTCGGGTGCCTGTAGCAACTGCGGGGGAACTCGGGTGCCTGTCCCTATTATGGGGGAACTAGGGTGCCTGTCCCTATTGTGGGGGAACTCGGGTGCCTGTCCCTATTGTGGGGGAACTCGGGTGCCTGTCCCTATTGTGGGGGAACTCGGGTGCCTGTCCCTATTGTGGGGGAACTCGGGTGCCTGTCCCTATTGTGGGGGAACTAGGGTGCCTGTCCCTATTGTGGGGGAACTAGGGTGCCTGTCCCTATTATGGGGAACTAGGGTGCCTGTCCCTATTGTGGGGGAACTAGGGTGCCTTTCCCTATTGTGGGGGAACTAGGGTGCCTGTCCCTATTGTGGGGGAACTAGGTTGCCTGTCCCTATTGTGGGGGAACTAGGGTGCCTGTCCCTATTGTGGGGGAACTCGGGTGCCTGTCCCTGTTGTGGGAGAACTTGGGTGCCTGTCCCTATTGTGAGGGAACTCGAGTGCCTGTCCCTATTGTGGGGGGAAACTTGGGTGCCTGTCCCTATTGTGGGGGAACTCCGGTGCTAGCCAGTAAGAGCTATGTTCATTAGCATCCAACTTTACTAGGAAAAGATATAAAAGATAGGAAATGTATTCATAAAAATGCTGTACTTTTATCTATAAAATCCTTGCACTAATTTTATAAAGAGCTATTCTTATATTTATACATTTTATCCTGTTATGAACTCGCCATAATGTTTTAGGAATACTGCAGGCAAGCTCCAAGCATCTTCCTCTGTGTAACATGTACAGTAGAGATGAGCGAATCGAAGTTGACAAACTCGTTACGAATTTCATGAAAAATTTTATTTGCAACGAATACGAATATCGCCGCGATTCTATTGCGCGAATCACTTCATTAAACTCCATTTTACAGCGTTCCAGGCTATTGGAGACCTAAGATGGCAGATCCACATGTGAGTACATGGGGCAGGGGATTATAGGAGGGCGGGAAACAGCGGCGGGAATGAATGTAGGTGGGCTGACCCTGAATCACATGTGAGATGCAGCCTATCGGTGTTGACTGACCCCTGTGATGTCACAGCCCCTATATAATCGGCGGCCATCTTGCCTCTCTTCATTTCATCTATGCACTCAGATAGAGAGGATGGGACTGCGTGTGTCTGACTAGCTTACACCACAGCGTTACACTGCAACTGCTAGTCACATCAGCATTAGGGAAAGACAGGAGTGCAGAATGCTTTGCTGTTCACACTGAGAAGGATCATTGATAGCTAAACCTCCTATTCACGTTATTGAGCATTGCAGCAGAGGAACAGATAGCTGTCAGCTGCCTTATACAGATCTCCAAGCTGCCTGAACTTTCTCCTCATTTTTCAGCCCAATTGAGTTTTTTTTTTTTTGCTCCACAAATCTTCTGCTGCTCAGAATTGTGTGACAGAGTGCAATTTAGGGTTTAATCCCTGTATTATTATTATTTTTTTTTTTTGTGGTGCTGCACTTTTCGGTCCTGCTGCTGTTCAGAAATACGTGATTGTTCAGTGGACTGTAGTGCATTTCACCATTTTGTACCTGTTAATCTGTCAAGGGGCTACATACTGTGCAAGTCCAAACAATAGTATTCCCCGACAGTTTTTTTTATTTTTTAAATGCAGAGTTTTTTCTGCCTATAGTTGCGCATATCACTGCCCTTATCAGTGCATACCGCATACGTACATCCAAGCATTGTACCATTTAGTACCTGTGAATCTGTCAAGGTGCTCCAAACCGTCAGAGTCCAAACAATAGTATTCACCGGCTGGGGTTTTACAAAAATACAGAGTTATTTCTGCGTATAGTTACGCATATTACTGCCCTCATCAGTGCATACTGCATAGGTACATCCAAGTATTGTACCATTTAGTACCTGTTAAGCTGTCAAGGTGCTCCATACCATCAAAGTCCAAACAATATTATTCACTGGCTGGTGTTTTACAAAAATGCTGAGTTTTTTTCTGCATATTACTGCCCCCATCAGTGCATACCGCATAGGTATGAAATAGATTTATCTATGTAAAAAAAATGTTCATTTAGGAGCCCCCCTTACCCATCTGTTTTCCCCCTCTGCTCCTTCCGGTATCTGCTCTGGACCCCTCCCATCGTGTAGAGGAAGTGGAGTGCCATGAGGGCAAGGCACATTCCTCATGCTATTTGCTCACTCCCGATATGCTACAACAGCCCACTAGAGAGGGTGGAAACTTATGTTAATGACAAAGGTGATATAAGCTTGAACAATTTAAAATAAATCTCAGTGGACAGAAAACAGAGAAGGCTAAAGCACAATGGCTCTGTCTGATTTATTTCTCTATGTTTCGGTACATACATTCTGTATACAGATTTGGCCGGGAGTAAGATAGTTACAAGAACACTGAGTTAAAGCCACCACAGATGTCACCCAATTTTGTGGGGCTGGACTATAGGCCTCATGTGCAAGTCGTAATACCCAGACCAGGAGACCAGACTGCAGATGGGATTTGATCAACTCCAGGCGTACGGTAGGACATACTTGTATCTTGTCAAAAGTACCCATGTCTCCCCTTTGTTTTGTCTTACTGGTCTAGAAGACTTACACGTCACCTATCAGAGAAGAGACATTTAATAATTCTCGTCCAGAGCCAATTACCCATGTGCCTGTTATCATAATGCATAATGTATCTATCTTACTGCCCGAGTGTGTATGAAGTGTGTGTGAGTGAATAAGTGGAATTGGGACTGTTCATTGGGGAGTTGAGTTGCGGAGTACGTTGTCATATATAAGCATTGGGATGTTTAGGCATCATCAGAATGTTTAGGACAGAGTCGTAAATAGATAAGTGATCTAGGAGGGATAGGTGCTGGTTGCCTGGTATAAAGTCATAATTAGAGCTTATCTAGGACTGGGGGTACAAGGGATTTTCCCGGCAATAGCAGATTCCTGGAACTTGTCCCATTGCAACTTATAGAATATGTGATATGTGTCTTGTCTTGTCTTAATGTGTCCATGGATTATTGTTAAATTAGCTAATTCAGACGAAGAGGGGGAAATAACTTCCCTTCTAATACTAGATCTAATGTATTAGTGTTTTAAGGATATCTCCTAAAAGTACAGCAAGGTTTTTAAGAGGGCTTTAGTTGGCAACAGCTGGGGGCACCCTATGGTTTGTGGGCTTTTTTGAGAAGACATAGGGGGCTATAGCTGAAGAGAGCTGCAGGGCTTTGGAATGTGCAGAAGTAACCTGATCTCACTGATAGAATTGCATAATGAGAGGAAGTGGGGGAAGGGAATTGCACAGAGTTGTATAGAAAGAAAATGAAGGTTTGATGGAAAGCATGTGGTGAGTTCAAAATGGAATTGATAAATTATAGATATTAAGGCAGTTGCAAGTTTGAAATATATTGATGGTTGATAGGATAAGAAGGTTTATATATATGACAGTGTAATATACAGTTATATATAACAGCGTGATTCTTAATAACAATTGTGATTTGACTTAGTTATATTGTAACCATCTGAATGGATATAGATAGACAAACGAATGTGAGGCGAATAGATAGGCATAAGGTGTTGGCTGAAAGTATGATGCAAATATTTAGGTATTGAAGTTAACACCAATGTACAGACATACATTTGTTTATAAACTGGTGATAGGATGGTGAGAATTATCATATTTTCAATTAAGAGAGCCTTTGTAATATGCAGGGAGGAGGGAGTGTGAAAATTGAACTGTCTGTAGAATATTATTATTATTATGGAGCTAAGAATCCCTTATGGAGTGACACCCTAATACTAATCCCTAAAGTTATAACCCAGATCTTACTTTTCTTCATTCCATGCTTTTTTCTCTCTTTCTCTCTCTCTCTTTCCATGAGGCTGCTAGTCTCTGCTATATGCTTATTCCGTATGGGGGGACAGCCATATTACCACTCCCAGAAGTGAAGTCCCTCCCCCAGCAGCCAGCAGCCAGCAGCGCGTTATAGAAAGGGAAAGGACTCAGGATGTACCGGTACGTCCTTGGTCCTTAAGGGGTTAATTAATGAATATTACTTTAAGCATTTAAAATCAGCTAATGGTTTATTGATTCTAAATAATGCGCATTGAAGATGATTTTTCCCAATTTTTGAAAGAGCTCTGTTTATATTTTTATTCTTTTACATTTTTTTGGGGTGAGAATGTGGGCCCTGTCTGTGTGTGTTGTATGTTGAGTATTTGTAAATGTTGGTATTGTTACATGTTACATGTGTATGGTATGTCTCCATGTAGGCACTGATTGCTCAAGAATTTTTGAGGAATGCCAAACTGAAAGGAAGACAAAAAGCCAGACTCAAAGGGGTGGTGACCAGTGACATAGAGGAGTGGGAGGAGAAAGGCAGGGCTTATAGGAAGATTGACAGAACATTAAGTCACATTAAATTGAAGGAACTACAAATCTACTGTTTAAACTTGAATGTGTTATAGTACCTGCATACACAACGTGATATACCTATACATTCTACACTGTATTTATTTGAATAACATCAATATTTGGGTGGATAACTTTATAATGATATTTAGTGTAATACGAAGATGCTGATTGTCTTGAACTTATAAGATTAAAAAATAAATAAAATTTAAGAGCCATGATAGGATATCGGAGAATCCATGGTTAATGCTGAGTTATAAATGTAAGTTTGTTCTAAGTAATGTAAAGATGTAAAGACAGGATATATGGTGACCACACGCAGAATGAAATTCTACTGCAATAAACCACTCGATCTGAGCTGGTGGTTCAGAGAAGTAGAGTTGAAGGTATTCACTGAGATGTGTAAGATATCTGAAGATATGACACAATGAGTACGGGTACACTTTAATTACTGCCCACAAGTATGGGCCTATTGATTTAAGAGTGTTCTTGAATCCTTAAGCGAACCAATCTGTAGTTTGTAATTCAAGTGTTCAAAGACCGAGAGCGGCCAGAGAAAGTGGCCATCATAAAGATCAGAGACACATGAAGGAAACAGCCCCATAAGCCAAGGGGACTGAATGATGAAGGAGGCTGCCAAGGCTGCAGCGCTCCTGTTCCCCCACAATGATGGTAGAAAGTGTACAGGTGGATGGCAATGTGGAATTTTCTGGTTAGGTCTCTTGCAGGAACCAGCTATGCAAGCTGAGAGAGGCCAATGGAAGAAGAAAGAGGTGGTAGAGGGCAAAGACGGCATCCGGAAAGAGTTGGTAAGAAAATGTATGTGCCAGCAGTCTTGTACTCAATGGTAATATATATGACCCCATACACTAAGCAACGAGGAGCTATGTGCATAGTAATGTCAGTACATTGGGTCACCTCAGGATTCAACAATGCAGAAAGAAGGTTTGTACAGACGTCATCATTTACATCTGACATATGACCTTGGAAAAAAAAAACAATAAAGGTACCTAACCAACACACTCCATAATCATCTTACCTGTTTCAGAGAATATGAGTAGACTTCATCTAACTGCCTGGGGTAGGTCAATATCAGTATCTCCTAGTCTAATTGTACTGATCCCTAACCATAGATACAGTAAATTATACAATTAAGAACCTTTTGTGAAACTGTACCTAGTTCAGATTCTGTAATTGTCACCCATTTCTTCAAAACCTATGCAAGAAATAAGTGAGGAAAGAGAAGATTGCATATGATGATCCCATATAGATGTATCTCTGATAACTGTTAAATCTATGTATGTGCATAAACATGGTTGTTCCAAAGAGAAAGATAATCACAACAGATTGTTAGGAGGTGACGTTGTATGAGGAGAACCTGTAGGTGAACATGTACAAATAGCGGGGTGCAACAAGTATTTCAGTGAGTAATAATGTTATAAAGGAAAGGAATACTTGGTGTAAGATTATAGAAAGGATAGACCTAGCTAGCGGGATAAGTAAATGGTAACTATCGTAAAGTATGGGATACTTAGGGATATGAAGTTTAGAGTTAAATTAGAAAATTAAACTGGGAAATACACATTAGTCAAGACACGTCTGCCCATGCACACTTCCATTACCGAACCAGGAAAAGAAATCTAAACCACACTTTAGAGGAAAACGTGCAGCCCCTGCTTGGAGTTTTGATCCCTTTGTGTATCTTGATGTTATAGGAGTCCCAAGGGGGGCCCCAGATGAGTTTTATAGTTATAGGTCAAGTAAAAAGCCGGAGTTGAGTCAATAATATCCCAGATTTCCATGAGTAAAATTAATTATATCTATTATAACCAACAAAGATTAATACATTTCTTTAAGGTTAATACAGCTCTTTAAGGTTAGACCGAACAACTAAGAGTCACATCCGCTATAATATTCCAAAATGGTACGGCATTAGATATGATGTATGGTGTAAAAGGAAAAAGGGGGGTATACAAGATGTTTGGGAGATTTGTTGCACGTATATCTCAGCCAGTATAGGACCGGTAAAATAATCATACTCATAATTCTAATAATCTTGCTTTGTTGTGTGCTGTGTTTTGCCTGGCCTAAAGAAGAAGTATGAGATGACCAACAAGAATGCCACGCCAATGATGACAAATGTGGACTTTGAGATTACAGATGTAGCCTACACCCCATTACAGAGCTTCAATACCATCTATAACACCAGTGACCCATAGGGACAGCATCTGACTCCATATGTGTGAAGTCTAAAGCTAAGGGGGTCCATGGATAAGCCATGGGTCGTCCAAAGTACAGTGAAACGTTCGAGAAAACACATTGGGGCAGATGAGTTAGGATGATGGAAATTAGTGAAAGGTAGAATGACTATTTTTAGGGGGGCTTGTAATAGATTTATCTATGTAAAAAAAATGTTCATTTAGAAGCCCCCCTTACCCATCTGTTTTCCCCCTCTGCTCCTTCCGGTATCTGCTCTGGACCCCTCCCGTGGTGTAGAGGAAGTAGAGTGCCATGAGGACAAGGCACATTCCTCATGCTATTTGCTCACTCCCTATATGCTAGAACATCCCACTAGAGAGGGTGGGAACTTATGTTAATGACAAAGGTGATATAAGCTTGAACAATTTAAAATAAATCTCAGTGGACAGCACACAGAGAACGCTAAAGCACAATGGCTCTGTCTGATTTATTTCTCTATGTTTCGGTATATACATTCTGTATACAGATTTGGCCGGGAGTAAGATAGTTTCAAGAACGCTGAGTTAAAGTCACCACAGGTACATCCAAATATTGTACCATTTAGTACCTGTTAAGCTGTCAAGGTGCTCCATACCGTCAAAGTCCAAACAATAGTATTCAACGGCTGGTGTTTTACAAAAATACAGAGATTTTTCTGCATATAGTTACGCATATTACTGCCCTCATCAGTGCATACCGCATAGGTACATCCAAGTATTGTACCATTTAGTACCTGTTAAGCTGTCAAGGTGCTTCATACCGTCAAAGTCCAAACAAGAGTATTCACTGGCTGGTGTTTTACAAAAATACAGAGTTTTTTCTGCGTATAGTTACGCATATTACTGCCCTCATCAGTGCATACCGCATAGGTACATCCAAGTATTGTACCAATTACTACCAGTTAAGCTGTCAAGGTGCTCCATACCGTCAAAGTCCAAATAATAGTATTCACCGGCTGGTGTTTTACAAAAATACTGAGTTTTTTCTGCGTATAGTTACACATATTACTGCCCTCATCAGTGCATACCGCATAGGTACATCCAAGTATTGTACCATTTAGTACCTGTTAATCTGTCAAGGTGCTCCATACCGTCAAAGTCCAAACAATAGTATTCACCGGCTGGTGTTTTAAAAAAAATACAGAGTTTTTTCTGCATGTAATTATGCATCTTATTGCCCTCATCAGTGCATACAGCATACGTACATCCAAGTAGTGTACCATCTTGTACCTGTTAATCTGTAAAGGGCCTACATACTGTGAAAGGACAGCTGTAAGTAATCACCTGTTGCTGTTCTAGACAAATACTGTTTAAAGAGTAGTGTAGCATATTGTAATACCCTCATAAACGCACTAAGTATGTCAGGCAGAGAAGTGCCAGGATGTGCACAGAGGAGTGGCAGAGGCATAAATACTTCAGGCAGAGTTGGCAGCAGACTTAGGGTGAGTGGCAGCAGGAGTTGCAGCGAGAGGCCTGAGCTCCCGTTTTCAGCCAGCGGTCGTGTCTCCACCAGCAACCCATCTGCCATCGTCGATTGGTTAACACGCTCATCCACATCATCACAAGTGACATCTGACACCCCCAGTCAACAGTCGGTGGGTTCCTCAGACACAACCCTCAGTTTAAATGGCCCGGGAGCAGTCCCTGTCCTCCCATTGCCTCTGTCCTATGCTGCTCCCTCTCCTAAAGAAGTATCTTATGCTGTGGGTCCAGCTCCACTATTTACTGAGGACGATCTAATAGAGGACAGTCAGCAGCTACTGGACAGCCAAGAAGGGGAGGAGACATGCGCCGCTTGCTCCGCTAGGTGGCCAAGTAGTGATGCGGAGAGTGACATGGGAGGCGGTATTGCAAGTGTTCAGGGTCCTGAAGCAGACACTGTTGGGGAACCTGAGGAGGACATCAGTGACGTGCACACACCTGTTGATGATGATGAAGCCAATCGCAATTGGGAGCCGGGTACAGAAGGGGCTTCATCATCATCAGAAGAGAGTTGCAGGTTGCCCGTGAGGCAGCAAGGCGGTAGCACGGTTGGCAGTCAGTGTGGTGGCAGGAGTGGAAATTCAGGAGTCAAACCTGCCCGGGGGAGACCACCTGCTTCGCGGCAGCCTACTTTTCCGGGAGGTACTGGAACAGGGGTTCCTGGAGACTGCGCCAATAGCAGTCAATTAGTGCGGACTGCGGGTGGGAAAATCAGCTACTCGGCGGTGTGGAAGTTTTTCATAAGGCATCCGGAGGAGGTTCACATAGCCACATGCAAGATCTGTCGGCAGAATGTGAAGTGTGGCCAGGGTCCCAATGTCAGCACCACGGCCCTGCGCCAACACATGCTTCGCCACCGTAAAGCGGACTGGGAGAACCGTGGCTCCGATGTAATGGTCCAGCCTGCTGCATCACCCAGTGGCCATCCGCTCCCTCCTTCATCCAGCCAAGGCTCCACCACCTCAGCCGAAGGGAGCTGTGTATCAAACCCTCCTTCTGTCGCTCCTGCTTCTCCCGCTTTTAGTCAGCCATTCCACCAACAATCCATCGGCGAAGCCATGTCCAAGAGACAACAATATGCGCCCACTCATCCAACGGCGCAGAAGTTGAATTTGCTCCTGTCTAAGTTGCTGGTGCTGTAGTCCCTCCCTTTTCAAGTGGTGAACTCTGCACCTTTCAGAGAGCCGAAGTGGAGAGTCCCAAGCCGTCATTTCTTTGAGAAGAAGGCAGTACCAGCCCTGCATAAGTTTGTACAAGAGAAGGTAGGCCAGTCCTTGAGCCTGTCGGTGTGTTCAAAAGTGCGCGGCAGCGCCGACGTGTGGAGCTGTAACTACTGGCAGGGACAATACTTGTCTTTTACTGCCCACTGGGTAAATGTGGTTCCTGCATAGCCACAACAGCAACTTGGACAGGTCACACCACTTCCTCCTCCACGCTCTCGCTCCCAGGCAGTTGGTCCTGTTACAGTGTGTGACGATGCCTCCTCATCCTCCACAGTGTCCTCGGCCTCCACTGCACGTCCAAATCTCGGTGGCCCTTCATCGTACCATGTGTAGGGCACGGCGGTGTCAAGCTGTTCTTCACATGGTTTGCCTTGGTGAACAGAGTCACACAGGGGAGGAACTGCTAAAGTTCATTCGTAAAGAAATTCGAGTATGGCTTACTCCACAAAATCTGGAAATGGGAACCATGGTGACTGACAATGGGAAGAACATTGTGTCCGCGCTGCGACAAGGAAGTGTGAAACATGCAGCCTGTATGGCACACGTGTTGAATTTGGTTGTCAAGTACTTCCTCAAGTCTTCACCCCATTTGCAAAACATCCTGAAAATGGCAAGGAAACTGTGCATGCACTTCAGCCACTCGTACACCGCCAAGCACACCTTCCTTGAGCTGCAGCGTCAGAATGGTATCCCACAACATAGTCTTATTTGTGACGTTGCCACACGTTGGAATTTCACCCTCCATATGTTGGACAGACTATACGAACAAAGAAAAGCCATCACCGATTTCTTGATGATCCAAGCAGATAGGAGTACTCCCCTGTGTAACTTCAATGTGAACCAGTGGCAGCTCATACGTGACACCTGCTGTTTGCTGAGGCCCTTTGAGGAAGCCACATTATTTTTAAGTCGCTTGTATTACGCAATGAACAACGTAATTCCACTCCTACATTTCCTACAACAAATGATTGAAACCATGGCTGGTCACGGCAATGGAGACGTTGCGCCTACATCTCAAGGCTACATGAGCCCTGTGGGGGCTGAACTGGAGGAGGAGGATTATGAGGGGCAGAGCGGAGCACAGTTTAGGTTGGATGAGATGGCCGATGTTTCTAGTCATCGGACAGGAGAGGAGGAGCTGGAGCAGCCAGAGGAGCTGGATGGTTATGAGGAAGGCGAGACAGAGGACCCAGACACACCGTGGCAGTATGCAACTCATCAGCAGCAGGTAGACATGGAGCAAGACCTGAACCAGCAGGTGGTGGCATAACTTGACATGACCATGCCAACAACCATTGAAGATCCGCTGGACTTCTGGGCAGCCAAACTTGATTTATGGCTGTAACTAGCAGAGTTTGCCCTGGAAAAGCTGTCCTGTCCGGCCAGTAGTGTGCCATCAGAGCGGGTGTTTAGCGCAGCCGGGGCCATAGTAACCCCAAGGCGAACTCGTCTGTCCTCTAAAAATGTGGAGAGACTGACGTTTGCCAAGATGAATCAGGGATGGATCAGCCAGGATTTCCAGCCACCAATGCCAAATGCTTCAGAGTAGATTGACCATGCTGCTACACCAACATTTCCAAATTATGGTTGGTTTTGAAACCCTCTTGGGTTATCAATTAGGGTTATAAAACCCTCTTTGGTACTGCGATTGCCTGCTCCTGGCTCATCCTGTGTCTTTCAGGAACTACTTGCCTCACTGATGCCTCAGGCCTTGGGCCTTCAATTTTTGGATGTTTAGCAGTAGCTAAATACATGCTTAATGCAAATGTCAACATTGATCTTTAAATGTAAGGGGTTATGAAACCCTCTTGGGTACTGCGAATGCTTGTTCCTGACTCATCCTGTGTCTTTCAGGAACTACTTGCCTCCCTGATGCCTCAGGTCTTGGGCCTTCTATTTTTGGATGTTTAGCAGTAGCTAAATACATGCTTAATGCAAATGTCAACATTGATCTTTAAATGTAAGGGGTTATGAAACACTCTTGGGTAATGCGAATGCTTGCTCCTGACTCATCCTGTGTCTTTCAGGAACTACTTGCCTCCCTGATGCCTCAGGTCTTGGGCCTTCTATTTTTGGATGTTTAGCAGTAGCTAAATACATGCTTAATGCAAATGTGAACATTGATTTTTAAATGTAAGGGGTTATGAAACCCTCTTGGGTACTGCGAATGCTTGCTCCTGACTCATCCTGTGTCTTTCAGGAACTACTTGCCTTCCTGATGCCTCAGGTCTTGGGCCTTCTATTTTTGGATGTTTAGCAGTAGCTTAATACACGCTTAATGCAAATGTCAACATTGATCTTTAAATGTAAGGGGTTATGAAACACTCTTGGGTACTGCGAATGCTTGTTCCTGACTCATCCTGTGTCTTTCAGGAACTACTTGCCTCCCTGATGCCTCAGGTCTTGGGCCTTCTATTTTTGGATGTTTAGCAGTAGCTAAATACATGCTTAATGCAAATGTCAACATTGATCTTTAAATGTAAGGGGTTATGAAACCCTCTTGGGTACTGCGAATGCTTGTTCCTGACTCATCCTGTGTCTTTCAGGAACTACTTGCCTCCCTGATGCCTCAGGTCTTGGGTCTTCTATTTTTGGATGTTTAGCAGTAGCTAACTACATGCTTAATGCAAATGTGAACATTGATCTTTAAATGTAAGGGGTTATGAAACCCTCTTGGGTAATGTGAATGCTTGCTCCTGACTCATCCTGTGTCTTTCAGGAAATACTTGCCTCCCTGATGCCTCAGGTCTTGGGCCTCCTATTTTTGGATGTTTAGCAGTAGCTAAATACATGCTTAATGCAAATGTGAACATTGATTTTTAAATGTAAGGGGTTATGAAACCCTCTTGGGTACTGCGAATGCTTGCTCCTGACTCATCCTGTGTCTTTCAGGAACTACTTGCCTCCCTGATGCCTCAGGTCTTGGGCCTTCTATTTTTGGATGTTTAGCAGTAGCCTTATACACGCTTAATGCAAATTTCAACATAGATCTTTAAATGTAAGGGGTTATGAAACCCTCTTGGGTACTGCTCCTGACTGCTCCTGACTCATTCTGTGTCTTTCAGGAACTACTTGTCTCCCCGATGCCTCAGACCTTGGGCCTTCAATTTTTGGATGCTTAGCAGTAGCTAAATACATGCTTAATGCAAATGTCAACAATGATCTTTAAATGTAAGGGGTTATGAAACCCTCTTGGGTACTGCGAATGCCTGCTCCTGACTCATCCTGTGTCTTTCAGGAACTACTTGCCTCACTGACACTTCTGACCTTGGGCCTTTCATTTTTTGATGTATAGCAGTAGCTAAATACATGCTTAATGCAAATTTCAACATTGATCTTTAAATGTAAGGGGTTATGAAACCCTCTTGGGTACTGTGAATGCCTGCTCCTGACTCATCCTGTGTCTTTCAGGAACTACTTGCCTCACTGACACCTTGGGCCTTTAATTTTTGGAAGTTTAGCAGTAGCTAATACATGCATAATGCAAATTTCAACAATGATCTTTAAATTTTCAGCGCTCTGCCAGGGCCTTCTCCTATCCTGCCGGGGACGATCCAAGGACCTCACTAAACCATCTAATCGGTAGTAGAGACATGCGGTGTGTACAAAGGGCAGGGACTTAATGAACCCGAGCTTATGACCCGCACTTAGTTGTGATTCTTCTTTCCTGGCAAATAATTGCAATCCCTGATCCCTATCGCAAATGGGGTTCAGCGGGTTACCCGCACCTGTCTGTGAAAGATAGACACACGCTGGTCCATTCAGTGTAGCGCGCGTGCAGCCCCAGACATCTGGGGGCATAACACACCTGTTATTGTTCGATCTTGCGATTGATCGTGCAATGTAAGGGGTTATTAAAGCCTCTTGGGTGCTGCTGAGGCCTACTCCTGACTGCTCCTGTGTCTTTCTGGAACTACTTGACTTCATGATGCTTTTGGGCTTGGGCCTTTAATTTTAGGATTTTTGAAATACATACATACATGCTTAATTTAAATTTCAATATTTATGGTGCAATGTATGGGGTTATTAAACACTCTTGGGTAGTGTTTTTTTTTTTTTTTCTGATAATTATCACAGTAATAAACTTGAATTTTCCAGAATAATAACCAATACACCATTGAACGCTTGTTGCGTGTGATTTTTTTAAGCTAAATTAAAAAAAAAATACGGAGAGGGATGAACTCTGATAATTTATAGAAGAATGTCTTTTGGTGGTCCACCGTCCTGCATTATAGAGTCTTCCGGACTCTTGGATATGCGCTTGTTCTTAAACAAAGGTACAAAAAAAAAAAATGGCCGGTCAGGGCTATGGAGACGTTGCACGTACATCTTACGGCCACATGAGCCCTGTGGGTACTTGTAAGATTAGGTCCTTTGTACCCACACGGCGGGGTCCAGGACACAAATTTTGATTTAAATTTCAAATAAAAAAAAATCACACATTTCAATGGTCTCCTCATGCTGCAGCCAACTCCAGGCTGCGTCATTCTGGTAATATATAGAGAGCACTCGCTGTCCTAAATTTTCGTTAAAATTTTTCGTCAAAAATGTTTGTCTTTTTTATTAGGGATTGTGAAGCTTTGGTGCATGCTCATGCATCAGCCAACTCCAGCCTGTGTCATTCAGGCAATATATGGTTTACTGATGGCGCTGCTGGGCCTGGGTCTGGGAATTTCTAATTTTCTCATAAGTAGCACCCCACTATCCAAAAGTCATCTTTATAAATTTCTACAATTTGTGTGTTTTTTGGGGGGGGATTGTGAAGCTCTAGTGTGTACTCATGCATCAGCCAACTCCAGGCTGTGTCATTCAGGCAATATATAGGTAGCACCCGCTGTCCCAAATATTCTTAATTTTTTTTTTTTAAATGGTTGTTTTTTCTTTGGGATTCTGAAGCCCTGGTGTGTACTCATTGCTGCTTCCTGCTACACTCTGTCAGTCTGTTGGTCCTGTGACAGTGTGCTACTCCACCTCCACATCCTCCACTGTGTCTTAAGCCTCCACTGCCTGGACAAGTCTCAGTGGCCCTTCAGCATACCATGTGTGCAGGTCACGGCGGTTTCACGCTGTTCTTCACATGGTTTGACTTGGCGAGAAGTGTTGGAAGCAATGGCTGGTCAGGGCAATGGAGACGTTGCGCCTACATCTCACGGCCATATGAGCCCTGTGGGGGCTTGTTGGATTTGGTCCTTCGTACCCACACGCTGGGGTCCGGGACACGCAATGGTTGTTTTAAATTTCAAATAAAAAAATGATGGCGCTGCTGGGCCTGGGTCTGGTAATTTCAAATTTTCTCATAGGTAGCACCCGCTATCCAAAATCTTTTTCAAAAATTTCAAAAATTGTGGTGTTTTTTGGGGGGGATTGTGAAGCCCTGGTGTGTACTCATGCATCAGCCAACTCCAGGCTATGTCATTCAGGCAATATATGGGTTACTGATGCCGCTGTGGGGCCTGGGTCTGGTAATTTCAAATTTTCTCATAGGTAGCACCCGCTATCCAAAATCTTTTTAGAAAATTTCAAAAATTGTGGTGTTTTTTGGGGGGTATTGTGAAGCCCTGGTGTGTACTCGTGCATCATTCAACTCCAGGCTGTGTCATTCAGGCAATATTTGGTTTACTGATGCCGCTGTTGGGCCTGGGTCTGGGAATTTCAAATGTTCTCATAGGTAGCACCCGCTATCCAAAATCTTTTTAAAATTTTTTAAAATTGTGGTGTTTTTGGTGGGGAATTGTGAAGCTCTGCTGTGTACTCGTGAATCAATCAACTCCAGGCTGTGTCATTCAGGCAATATATGCTTTACTGATGTTGCTGTGGGGGCTTGTTGGATTTGGTCCTTCATACCCACACGATGGGGTCCAGGACACGCATTGTTTACTGATGCCGCTGTGGGGCCTGGGTCTGGGAATTTCAAATTTTCTCATAGGTAGCACCCGCTATCCAAAATCTTTTTCAACATTTTTTCAAATTGTGATTAGAGATGAGCGAACTTTTCAAAAATTAGATTCGGCCGATTTGCCGAATTTTCCCGAAAAGTTTGTTTCGATCCGAATTTGTTTGCGGCAAATCAATATTAAAAAAGGCTATTTCTAGCCTACATACAGCCTCTATAGGGGTATAGAACACTTTGCTGTGTCCTAAAACGCATATGGAGTGTGCTGGGGTAGTACAATTATACTGTTATTCAGAATAGCATGCAGATTACCGGCATCACTCTTAGAATCACTGCCGCACAGCAGCACAATGACAGAGCCTGGTGGTGGCATCAGTGTCAGGAGACCATTTAGTGACTGAATGACATAGCGTGGAGGTGTTGGCAGCATGAGGACACCATATAGTGACTGAATGACATAGCGTGGAGGTGTTGGCAGCATGAGGACACCATATAGTGGCTGAATGGCACAGCATGGAGGTGTTGGGAGCATGAGGACACCATATAGTGGCTGAATGACACAGCGTGGACATGTTGGCAGCAAGAGGAGACCATTTAGTGGCTGAATGGCACAGCGTGGAGTTGGCTGAGGCATTAGTACACTACACACCAGGGCTTCACAACCCCCCCCCCAAAAAACAACACAATATATAAAATTTTTGACAAAGATTTCTCATAGGTAGAAATTAGAAATTTCCAGACCCAGGCCCCACCTCTGCGGCTTCAGGAACCCATATATTGCCTGAAGGACACAGCCTGGAGTTGGCTGATGCACAAGTACACACCCGGGCATCACAATTCCCTCCAAAAAGCAACAAAATGTAAGAAATTGTTTAAAGAAATACCTTTGTATAAGAACAAGTGCATATTCAACAGTTCACAAGACTCTATAATGCAGGACGGTGGACCACCCAAAGACATTCTTCTCAAAAATAATAAACCACACAATGTTTGAAATTTTTTACAAAAACTAATTCAATGTGTGTGTAAGCGCATTTGTCTCCAAAAGATCAGATCACCAAATGACTTTTTTCGCCCAAAATGATGAAGCAGAGTTAATCCCTGTCCGTATTAATAATTTTTTTTTTTATTTTCATTAAAAAATCACATGCAACAAGCGCTCCGTTGTGTAACGATTAGCATTCTGGAAAATTCAATTTTATTACCGATAAAATTATCAGTAAATTAAAAAAAATACTACCCAAGAGTGTTTAATTACCCCATACATTACACCAGGAGCAGTCAGGAGTAGGCCTCAGCAGTATCCAAGAGGCTTTAATAACCCCCTACCTTTGCACGATCAATTGCGAGATCGAGCAATACCAGGTGTGTTATGCTTTCAGATTTCCGGGGCCGCAGGCGCGCTCCACTGAACGGATTAGCGTGTCTCTATCTTTCATCGACCGGTGCTGGTAACCCGCTAACTTCCGGAAAGGTAAGCTGCCGCAAAGCAGGTGGTCTCCCCCGGGCACGTTTGGCTCCAGAATTTCCACTACTGCCACACCACGCTGACTGCCAACCGTGCTACCGCCTTGCTGACTCAAGGGCAAACTGCATCTCTCTTCTCCCCTTGATGAACCCCCCTTCTCCTGAGATCGAGCAATAACAGGTGTGTTATGCCCTCAGATGTCCGGGGCCGCAGGCGCGCTCCACTGAACGGATTAGGGTGTGTCCATCTTTTTTGGTAGCACCCGCAATCCAAAAATTTTAAATTCCCAGACCCAGGCCCCACCTCTGCGGCATCAGGAACCTATAGATTGCCTGAAAGACATAGCCTGGAGTTGGCTGATGCGCGAGTACACACCCGAGCTTCACAATCCACCCCAAAAAAATGCAAAATTTTATTGAAATTGTCTGACAAAATACCAGTTTTTTTAAAAACAAGCGCATATACAGCAGTTCAGAAGACTCTATAATGCAGGATGGTGGACCACCAAAATACATTCTTCTCAAAAGTAATAAACCACACAATGTTTGAAATTTGGTTAAAAAAAATTATTACATGTGTGTAAGCGCTTCTGTCTCCAAAAGATCAGATCACAAAAGGATTCTAATCGCCCAAAAATGATTAAGCAGAGTTAATCCCTCTCCATATATTTTTTTTTCATTAAAAAAATCACACGCAACAAGCGTTCCGTTGTGTAACGGTTAGCATTCTGCAAAATTCTATTTTATTACTGATAAAATTATCAGTAAATTTAACAATAACACTACCCAAGAGTGTTTAATTACCCCATACATTGCACCAGTAGCAGTCAGGAGTAGGCCTCAGCAGTACCCAAGAGGCTTTAATAACCCCTTACCTTGCCCGATCAATTGCGAGATCGAGCAATAACAGGTGTGTTATGGACTCAGATGTCCTGGGCCGCACTAGCGCTCCAGTGAACGGATTAGCGTGTCTCTATCTTTCAAGGACAGGTGCGTGTTGCACGCTGAAACCAGTTTGTGATAGGGATCTGGGATTGCAATTGTTTAACCTTAAAACGAGGAATTACCAGTAAGTGAGGGTCATAAGCTGGCGTTGATTAAGTCCCTGCCCTTCGTACACACCGCCCGTCGCTAAAAGCGATTGGATTAGTTAGTGAGTTGGTTAGTGAGTGTTACGCCGAGCGCTCCGGGTTCCCGCTCCTCCCCGGAGCGCTCGCTACACTCTCGCTCCCGCAGCGCCCCGGTCAGATCCACTGACCGGGTGCGCTGCGATACCGCCTCCAGCCGGGATGCGATTCGCTCGCGATGCGCACCCCGGCTCCCGTACCTGACTCGCTCTCCGTCGGTCCTGTCCCGGCGCGCGCGGCCCCGCTCCCTAGGGCGCGCGCGCGCCGGGTCTCTGCGATTTAAAGGGCCACTGCGCCGCTGATTGGCGCAGTGGTTCTAATCAGTGTGTTCACCTGTGCACTCCCTATGTATACCTCACTTCCCCTGCACTCCCTCGCCGGATCTTGTTGCCATTGTGCCAGTGAAAGCGTTCCCTTGTGTGTTCCTAGCCTGTGTTCCAGACCTCCTGCCGTTGCCCCTGACTACGATCCTTGCTGCCTGCCCCGACCTTCTGCTACGTCCGACCTTGCTTCTGTCTACTCCCTTGTACCGCGCCTATCTTCAGCAGTCAGAGAGGTTGAGCCGTTGCTAGTGGATACGACCTGGTCACTACCGCCGCAGCAAGACCATCCCGCTTTGCGGCGGGCTCTGGTGAATACCAGTAGTAACTTAGAACCGGTCCACTAGCACGGTCCACGCCAATCCCTCTCTGGCACAGAGGATCCACCTCCTGCCAGCCGGCATCGTGACAGTAGATCCGGCCATGGATCCCGCTGAAGTTCCTCTGCCAGTTGTCGCCGACCTCACCACGGTGGTCGCCCAGCAGTCACAACAGATAGCGCAACAAGGCCACCAGCTGTCTCAACTGACCGTGATGCTACAGCAGCTACTACCACAGCTTCAGCAATCATCTCCTCCGCCAGCTCCTGCACCTCCTCCGCAGCGAGTGGCCGCCTCAGGCCTACGACTATCCTTGCCGGATAAATTTGATGGGGACTCTAAGTTTTGCCGTGGCTTTCTTTCGCAATGTTCCCTGCACTTGGAGATGATGTCGGACCAGTTTCCTACTGAAAGGTCTAAGGTGGCTTTCGTAGTCAGCCTTCTGTCTGGTAAAGCTCTGTCATGGGCCACACCGCTCTGGGACCGCAATGACCCCGTCACTGCCTCTGTACACTCCTTCTTCTCGGAAATTCGAAGTGTCTTTGAGGAACCTGCCCGAGCCTCTTCTGTTGAGACTGCCCTGCTGAACCTGGTCCAGGGTAATTCTTCCGTTGGCGAGTACGCCGTGCAATTCCGTACTCTTGCTTCAGAACTTTCCTGGAATAATGAGGCCCTCTGCGCGACCTTTAAAAAAGGCCTATCCAGCAACATTAAAGATGTTCTGGCCGCACGAGAAATTCCTGCTAACCTACATGAACTCATTCATCTAGCCACTCGCATTGACATGCGTTTTTCCGAAAGGCGTCAGGAGCTCCGCCAGGATATGGACTTTGTTCGCACGAGGCGTTTTTTCTCCCCGGCTCCTCTCTCCTCTGGTCCTCTGCAATCCGTTCCTGTGCCTTCCGCCGTGGAGGCTATGCAAGTTGACCGGTCTCGCCTGACACCTCAAGAGAGGACACGACGCCGCATGGAGAATCTCTGCCTGTACTGTGCCCGGGATAAGACTCCTCGCCAGAAGCCCGCTGGTCTTCTTCATCCTCTGCCTGTTCCCGAACAGCCTTGGTCTCTGATTGGTATGGACTTTATTACAGACTTACCCTCATCCCGTGGCAACACTGTTGTTTGGGTGGTCGTTGATCGATTCTCCAAGATGGCACATTTCATCCCTCTTCCTGGTCTTCCTTCTGCGCCTCAGTTGGCAAAACAATTTTTTGTACACATTTTTCGTCTTCACGGGTTGCCCACGCAGATCGTCTCGGATAGAGGCGTCCAATTCGTGTCTAAATTCTGGAGGGCTCTCTGTAAACAACTCAAGATTAAATTAAACTTTTCTTCTGCTTATCATCCTCAATCCAATGGGCAAGTAGAAAGAATTAACCAGGTCCTGGGTGATTATTTACGGCATTTTGTTTCCTCCCGCCAGGATGACTGGGCAGATCTTCTACCATGGGCCGAATTCTCGTATAACTTCAGAGTTTCTGAATCTTCTTCCAAATCCCCATTTTTCGTGGTGTACGGCCGTCACCCTCTTCCCCCCCTCCCTACTCCCTTGCCCTCTGGTGTACCCGCTGTGGATGAAATATCTCGTGATCTTTCCATCATATGGAAAGAGACCCAAAATTCTCTCTTACAGGCTTCATCACGCATGAAGAAGTTTGCTGATAAGAAAAGAAGAGCTCCCCCCATTTTTTCTCCCGAAGACAAGGTATGGCTCTCCGCTAAATATGTCCGCTTCCGTGTTCCCAGCTACAAATTGGGACCACGCTATCTTGGTCCTTTCAAAATTTTGTGCCAGATTAATCCTGTCTCTTATAAACTTCTTCTCCCTCCTTCTCTTCGTATTCCTAATGCCTTTCACGTTTCTCTTCTTAAACCACTCATCATCAACCGTTTCTCTCCTAAACTTATCTCTCCCACTCCTGTCTCCGGTTCTTCTGACATCTTTCCCGTAAAGGAGATACTGGCCTCCAAAAAGGTCAGAGGAAAAACCTTCTTTTTGGTTGACTGGGAGGGCTGTGGTCCTGAAGAGAGATCCTGGGAACCTGAGGACAATATCCTAGATAAAAATCTGGTCCTCAGGTTCTCAGGCTCCAAGAAGAGGGGGAGACCCAAGGGGGGGGGGTACTGTTACGCCGAGCGCTCCGGGTTCCCGCTCCTCCCCGGAGCGCTCGCTACACTCTCGCTCCCGCAGCGCCCCGGTCAGATCCACTGACCGGGTGCGCTGCGATACCGCCTCCAGCCGGGATGCGATTCGCGATGCGGGTGGCGCCCGCTCGCGATGCGCACCCCGGCTCCCGTACCTGACTCGCTCTCCGTCGGTCCTGTCCCGGCGCGCGCGGCCCCGCTCCCTAGGGCGCGCGCGCGCCGGGTCTCTGCGATTTAAAGGGCCACTGCGCCGCTGATTGGCGCAGTGGTTCTAATCAGTGTGTTCACCTGTGCACTCCCTATGTATACCTCACTTCCCCTGCACTCCCTCGCCGGATCTTGTTGCCATTGTGCCAGTGAAAGCGTTCCCTTGTGTGTTCCTAGCCTGTGTTCCAGACCTCCTGCCGTTGCCCCTGACTACGATCCTTGCTGCCTGCCCCGACCTTCTGCTACGTCCGACCTTGCTTCTGTCTACTCCCTTGTACCGCGCCTATCTTCAGCAGTCAGAGAGGTTGAGCCGTTGCTAGTGGATACGACCTGGTCACTACCGCCGCAGCAAGACCATCCCGCTTTGCGGCGGGCTCTGGTGAATACCAGTAGTAACTTAGAACCGGTCCACTAGCACGGTCCACGCCAATCCCTCTCTGGCACAGAGGATCCACCTCCTGCCAGCCGGCATCGTGACAGTGAGGTCCTCGGATCGGCCCAGGCGGGGTAGGAGAAGGCCCTGGCAGAGCGCCGAGAATTTAACGATCATTGTTGAAATTTGCATTAAGCATGTATTTAGCTACTGCTAAACATCCAAAAATTTAAGGCCCAAGGCCAGAGGCACCAGGGAGGCAAGTAGTTCCTGAAAGACACAGAATGAGTCTGGAGCATGCATTTGCAGTACCCAAGAGGTTTTCATAACCCCTTACATTTAAAGACCAATGTTAACATTTGCATTAAGCATGTATTTAGCTACTGCTATACTTTAAAAAATTATAGGCCCAAGGCCAGAAGCATCAGTTTTCCCCATATTAGGAGCATAGTTGTTCCCCAGATTAGGCAGCATAGATGTCATCCAGATTAGGCAGCATGCCTGTCCCCCAGATTAGGAGCATAGTTGCCCCCAGATAAGGAGCATAGTTGTCCCCCAGATTAGGCAGCATCGATGTCCCCCAGATTAGGAGCATACTTGTCCCCCAGATTAGGCAGCATAGATGTCCCCCAGATTAGGCAGCATAGATGTCACCCAGATTAGGCAGCATAGATGTCCCCCAGATTAGGCAGCATAGATGTCCCCCAGATTAGGAGCATAGTTGTCCCCCAGATTAGGCAGCATAGATGTCTCCCAGATTAGGCAGCATAGATGTCCCCCAGATTAGGAGCATACTTGTCCCCCAGAGTAGGCAGCATAGATGTCCCCCGGATTAGGAGCATACTTGTCCCCCAGTTTGGCAGCATAGATGTCCCCCAGATTAGGCATCATAGATGTCACCCAGATTAGGCAGCATACTTGTCCCCCAGATTAGGCAGCATAGATGTCCACCAGATTAGGACCTTAGTTGTCCCCCAGATTAGGAGCATAGTTGTCCCCCAGATAAGGAGCATAGTTGTCCCCCAGATTAGGCAGCATAGATGTCAACCATATTAGGCAGCATAGATGTCCCCCAGATTAGGCAGCGTAGATGTCCCCCAGATTAGGAGCATAGATGTCCCCCAGATTAGGCAGCATAGTTGTCCCCCAATCAGCGCGGGCCGGTCAGAGCCAATCAAGCGGGCCGTACAATGCCCAGGTCTGCCCCAGAGGGCTTCATAACCAACCACAATAGAGAAAATTTAGTTGTAGGAGCATGGTCAAACTACTCAGACCCATCTGTCATTGGTGGCTGGAAATCCTGGCTGATCCATCCCTGATTCATCTTGACAAATGTCAGTCTCTCCACATTTTTAGTGGACAGACGAGTTCGCCTTGGGGTGACTATGGCCCGGCCGCACTAAACACCTGCTCTGGCACACTACTGGCCGGGCAGGAAAGCTTTTCCAGGGCAAACTCCGCTAGTTGCGGCCATAAATCGAGTTTGGCTGCCCAGAAGTCCAGCGGATCTTCAACAGTTGTTGGCAGGGTCATGTCGAGGTAAGCCACCACCTTCTGGTTCAGGTCCTGCTCCATGTCCACCTGCTGCTGATGAGTAGCTTCACTATGCGGCTGAAGGAAGCTACTAATCAGCGACTGTAGAGTCAGGCTGCTGCTGATTGAGCCGGTACTGCTCCTGCCACCCCTCCCCTCCCCAGCAGCCGTGGCAGTGGAAGGTGAGCGCAGAGGGCCCCCGGAGTCAGACCTGCGAGTGGATGGACCATGTGGCCGATATGCATCGGCCAACCGACTACGTAGAAGCTCCCTGAAGTAGGTCAGTTTGTCCTCCCTCTCAATGGGTGTAAAAAAGGCCCCCATTCTGGACCGGTAGCGAGGGTCTAATAAGGTGAAGATCCAGAAGTCATCGCGCTGACGAATTTTGACAATTCGGGGGTCACTACGCAAGCAACTCAGCATGCATCGTGCCATTTGTGACAGTGACTCGCTGGGGCTACCTGCCTTCATCTCCACTGCATACTGCCACGGTGTGTCTGGGTCCTCTGTCTCGCCTCCCTCGTAATAACCCTCCAGCTCCTCTGGCTGCTCTTGCTCCTCCTCTCCTGACCAATGACCAGAAACACCGACCATCTCATCCACCGTAAACTGTGCTCTGCTCTGCCCCTCATCATCCTCCTCCAGTTCATCCCCCACAGGACTCATGTAGCCTTCTGATGTAGGCGCAACGTCTCCATTGCCGTGACCACCCATGTTTTCAATAATTTTTTGGAGTAAATGTAGGAGTGGAATTATGTCGTTCATGGCGTAATTCAAGCGACTAACAAAAAATGTGGCTTCCTCAAAGGACCTCAGCAAACGGCATGTATCACGTATGAGCTGCCACTCACATTGAAGTTACACAGGGGAGTACTCTTATCTGCTTGTATCATCAAAAAATCCGTGATGGCTTTTCTTTGTTCGTATAGTCTGTCCAATATATGGAGGGTGGAATTCCAACGTGTGGCAACGTCACAAATGAGACTATGTTGTGGGATAACGTTCTGACGCTGCAGCTCAAGCAAAGTGTGCTTGGCGGTGTACGAGTGGCTGAAGTCCATGCACAGTTTCCTTGCCATTGTCAGGACGTCTTGCAAATGGGGTGAAGACTTGATGAACTTCTTGACAACCAGATTCAACATGTGTGCCATGCAGGGCGAATGGTTCACACTTCCTTGTCGAAGCGCGGCCACAATGTTCTTCCCATTGTCGGTCACCATGGTTCCCATTTCCAGATTTCGTGGAGTAAGCCATACTCGTATTTCTTCCCTAATGAACTTTAGCAGTTCCTCCCCTGTGTGACTCTGTGCCCTACACACATGGTACGATGAAGGGCCACCGAGATTTGGACGTGCAGTGGAGGCCAAGGACATGGGGGAGGAGGAGTAGGAGGCGCACACTGTAAAATAACCAACTGCCTGGGAGCGAGAGCGTGGAGGAGGAAGCGGTGTGACCTGTCCAAGTTGCTGTTGTGGCTGTGCAGGAACAACATTTACCCAGTGGGCCGTAAAAGACATGTATTGTCCCTGCCCGTAGTTACAGCTCTACACATCGGCGCTGCCGTGCACTTTTGAACACACCGACAGGCTCAAGGACTGGCCCACCTTCTCTTGTACAAACTTATGCAGGGCTGGTACTGCCTTCTTCGCAAAGAAATGACAGCTTGGGACTCTCCACCTCGGCTCGGCACAAGCCATCAATTCCCTGAAAGCTGCAGAGTCCACCAGTTGGAAAGGGAGTGACTGCAACACAAGCAACTTGGACAGGAGCACATTCAACTTCTGCACCGTTGGATGAGTGGGCGCATAATGTTGTCTCTTGGACATGGCTTCGCCGATCGATTGTTGGCGGAATGGCTGACTACGAGCGGAAGAAGCAGAAGTGTGACTACGCTAAGGTCTTCCGGATTCTTTATGAAGAACAACCACACGGCAGAGTAGGTGATTTTCACACCCGCAGTCCGCACTATTTCACTGCTATTGGCACCGTCTCCAGGAACCCCTGTTCAACTACCTCCCTAAATGGTAGCTTGCCGCGAAGCAGGTGGTCTCCCCCTGGCACGTTTGGCTCCTGAATTTCCACTACTGCCACCACCAAGCTGATTGCCAACTGTGCTACTGCCTTGCTGCCTCATAGACAAAGAGCAAATCTCTTCTCCTGATGATGATGATGAAGCCCCGGCTTCTGCACCCCGCTCCCAATTGCGATCGGCTTCATCATCATCAAAAGATGTGTGCACGTCACTGATGTCCTCGTGTTCCACAACAGTGTCTGCCTAAGGACCCTGAACAATTGAAACACCGCCTCCCACGTCACTCCCACCGCCTCCCACGTCCGCATCACTACTTGGCCGCCTTGCGGAGCAAGCGACGCATGTCTCCTCACATCCTTGGCTGCCCATTAGCTGCTGACTGTACTCTATTACATCATCCTCACTAAATAGTGGAGCTGAAACCAAAGCGTGAGATACTTCATTGGGAGAGGGAAGAGCATAGGACAAAGGCAATGGGATTACGGGGACTGCTCCCGGGCCATGCCAACTGAGGGTTGTGTCTGGGGAACCCACCGACTCTTGACTGGGGTTGTCAGATGTCGCTTGTGATGATGGGGATGAGTGTGCAAACCAATTGAAGACGAGAGATGGGTCGACGACACGACCGCTGGGTGTTAACGGGAGCTCAGGCCTATTGCTGTGACTCCTGCTGCCACTTGCCCCAAGTCTGCTGCCAACTCTGCGTGAAGTTTGTAGGCCTCTGGCCCTTCTCTGTGCACGTCTTGGCACTTCCCTGCCTGACATACTTAGTGCGTTTATGAGGGTATAGAACAGCAGCAGGCGATTACTTACAGCTGTCCTTTCAATATATATAGGTCCTAGACAGAATAACAGTTACTAAATAGTACACTCCTTTGTTGTAGGTATGCCCTTTGCAATGATGAGCGCACTGGTATGCGTATTTCTACGCAGAAAAAACACTTATTTTTTAAATACACCAGCAAGTGTATACTAATGTGTGGAATAGCACTGAATTAAGCACAGAGACAGAATAACAGGTAGTAAATAGTACACTACTTGGTTGTATGTATGCCCTTTGCAATGATAAGGCCACTAAAAAAGTGTATTTGTACTCTGGAAAAACTTATTTTTTCTTTACTACACCGGCAGTTGTATAACGTGTGGTATAACACTGAATTTAGCACAGAGACAGAAAAAAGGTGGTATATGGTACGCTATTTGCTTGTATGTAGGCCCTTTGCAATGATAAGGCCACTGTTAAGCGTATTTGTACGCAGGAAAAGCTTTTTTTTTCTTTAATACTCCGGCAGGTGTATAACGTGTGGTATAACACTGAATTTAGCACAGAGACAGAAAAAAAGGTGGTATATGGTACGCTATTTGCTTGTGTGTAGGCCCTTTGCAATGATAAGGCCACTGAAAAAGCGTATTTGTACGCAGAATTTTTTATTTTTTTTTCCATACACCGGCAGGTGTATAACGTGTGGTATAACACTGAATTTAGCACAGAGACAGAGTAACAAGTGAAAAATGGTAATAAGGCACTAAAGTCCACACTAATATGACTTATTTCTGAACAGCAGCAGGACCCAACTGGGCAGCACCACATAAATTTATTTTTTTACAGGGATTAAACCCTAAATTGCACTCTGTCACACAATTGTGAGAATCAGATTTGTGGAGCAACAGAAAAAACTCAATTGGGCTGAAAAAAGAGGAGATTACCATACAGGTAAAACAGCTGTGAGATCTATGACTCAGGTGACTGCTATGCAGCACCTCTATGCCTGCTATATGGAGTAAGGAGAATACGAGGTTTTGCTAGAATCGTTCTTGGTCAGAACTGCAGCAACACTGTGCCCTGTATCTTTCCCTAATGCTGAGGTCACCTCTACTCGTAGCGGTCGGATGCTGTATAACGCCGTTGTATGCGATCAGCACACAGACGTGCAGTCACTTCCTTTCCCTATCTCGTGTGGAGAAGATATAACCAGAGGGAAGATGGGCACCAATTATATAGGGCTGTGACATCACAGGGGTCAGTGAACACTGATAGGCTGCATCTGACATGTGATTCAGGGTCAGCCCGCCTACCTTGATTCCTGCGCCAGCTTTCCACCCTCCAATGGTGCCTTGCCCCATGTACTGACATTTGGAGCCGCCATCTTAGGTCTAAAACAGCCTAGAACGCAGGAAAATGGAGTTTAATAAAGCGATTCGTGCGATCGAATCGCAACAAAGTTCGTATTCGATCAGAATCAAATTTTTCCTGAAATTCGTAACAAATTCGGGTTCGTCAGATTCGATTCGCTCATCTCTAATTGTGATGTTTTTTTGGGGGAATTGTGAAGCCCTGCTGTGTACTCATGAATCAGCCTACTCCAGGCTGTGTCATTCAGACAATATATGCTTTACTGTTGTTGCTGTGGGGGCTTGTTGAATTTGGTCCTTCGTACCCACTCGATGGGGTCCGGGACACTCAAAATTTGTTTTAATTTTCAAATAAAAAAATGATGGCGCTGCTGGGCCTGGGTCTGGGAATTTCAAATTTTCTCATAGGTAGCACCCGCTATCCAAAATCTTTTTGAAAAATTTCAAAAATTGTGTTGTTTTTTGGGGGGGATTGTGAAGCCCTGCTGTGTACTCGTGCATCAGCCAACTCCAGGCTGTGTCATTCAGGCAATATATGGTTTACTGATGCCGCTGTGTGGCCTGGGACTGGAAATTTCAGATTTTCTCATAGGTAGCACCCGCTATCCAAAATCTTTTTCAGAAATTTCTAAAATTGTTGTGTTTTTTGGGGGGGATTGTGAAGCCCTGCTGTGTACTCATGCATCAGCCAACTCCAGGCTGTGTCATTCAGGCAATATATGGTTTACTGATGCCGCTGTGGGGCCTGGGTCTGGGAATTTTAAATTTTCTCATAGGTAGCACCCGCTATCCTAAATCGTCTGTTTAAATTTCTTAATTCATCTTTTAATCTTAGGGATTGTGAAGGCTTAGTGCCTACTCATGCTGCTGGCAACTCCGGGCTGTGCCATTCATCCACTATATGGTCTCCTTATGGTGCCAACACCTACACGCTGTGCCATTCAGCCACTATATGGTCTCCTCATGCTGCCAACATGTCCATGCTTTGTCATTCAGCCACTATATGGTGTCCTCATGCTGCCAACACCTCCACGCTGTGCCATTCAGCCACTATATGGTCTCCTCATGCTGCTAACACCTCCACGCTGTGTCATTTAGCCACTATATGGTGTCCCCATGCTGCCAACACCTCCACGCTGTGTCATTCAGCCACTATATGGTGTCCTCATGCTGCCAACACCTCCACGCGGTGCCATTCAGCCACTAAATGGTCTCTTCATGTTGCCAACACCTCCACGCTATGTCATTCAGTCACTATATGGTCTCCTGACACTGATGCCACCACCAGGCTCTGTCATTGTGCTGCTGTGCGGCAGTGATTCTAAAAGCGATGCTGGTAATCTGCATGTTATTCTGAATAACAGTATTATTTCACTACCCCAACACACTCCATATGCGTTTTAGAATACAGCAAAGTGTTCTATACCCCTATAGAGGCTGTATGTAGGCTAGAAATAGCCTTTTTTAATATAGATTCACCGCAAAAAAATTCAGATCAAAACTAACTTTTTCGGAAAATTCGGCGAATCGGCCGAATCGAATTTTTGAAAAGTTCGCTCATCTCTAATGTACAGAATGAAACCAGAGAGGAAAGGGTTACAGAGTAGAGTTGGCTGAGAGCTCATGCTCGCTCCCGTTTCGAGTGAGGGAGACAGACAGACACGCCCAATCCAGTCTGCACAATGAAAAAGTTACCGAGCAACAGGTAAATGCTTATATCTCTGGAAATAAAGATCCTAAAGACATAAAACATATATGTACACGATCAGGATTAGGTACCGGGTAACATATTGTTGTTTTTTTTTGTTGTTTTTTTGGAACTATGATAGGTACACTTTAACCCCTTAAGGACCGACCCATTTTTAACCTCTATAACCAGGCTCCTTTTTTAAATTTGACACGTATATCTTTAAATGGTAATAACTTTATAATGCTTTGAAGGCTTTTTTCTGAGCAGAGCGATTCAGAGATTTTTTTTTCATTACATATTGTACTTTATATAACTGGTGCATTTTTGTTGACACAAAGATTTTTGTGTGAAAAACTTCAAAATATTGTGAAAAACTGGAAAATTTCTGGCGTTTTTATTTAATTGTTTTATGGTGTACACTGTGCGGTCAAAGTGATGTTATATTTATTCTGTGGGTAAGTACGATTATGGCGATACCCATTTTATATAGCTTTCTATGTTCTTTTTCCTTTTCTGAGCAAAATTATTTTTCTGCCATTCATATTCCAACAGCCGTAACTTTTTTATTTTTCGTCCGACGCCATTGAGTAAGGGATTATTTTTTGCGGGATGAGCTGTACTTTTTATAGGTATCATTTTTGTGCTACATGCTACCTTCTTTTTTATTCCGCTATTTGTACCAAAATTGGCGAATTTTGCACTTTTTTTGATGTTTTTTTCTTTTACGGCGTTCACCGTGCAGGATAATTTACATTATAGTTTTATAGTACATGTCATTATGGACGTGGCAATACCTATTATGTATATGATTTGTGTTTTTGATCTTTTTTGGTGATAATACAGGGCTTTTATTGGGAAAGGGGCATTTTTTTTATTATTTTACGTTTCATACTTTTATTGAAGAACTTTTTATAAAATTTTTTACACTTTTTACAGGTTATACTATGCTGCAATACATTTTTACTGCAGCACAGTATAACCTGATGAGCTGCAGACACTACAGCCTCTGGCTGGATCTCACAGGCCTCAATAGCAGGCATACAGGAGGTCATGATCTGACCTCCTTCTGCCATAGCAACCAACGGCGACCCGCGAACGTATCGCGGCGCCGCTGTTGGAGAAAGGGGGAGAACGCTCCCCCTGTCAACACCATAGATGCCGTGATCAGGATTGATCACGGCATCTATGGGGTTAATGCTGCCGGGACCGGCACGATCGCGGCTTTGGCAGCTGCGGTGGGACTCCGGCTGTGATTGACAGCCGGGTCCCGTCGCCGATCTCCTGCGCTGCCCGCCGCAGTGCTGGAGATCGCTGTGACATATGCATACGTCCAATTACGCGAACGTGTCGGATGATTGTATGTATGCATACGTCCTATAGTGGGAAGGGTTTAAGGACACAGGGCATATCCATACGCCCGTGGGAATTTCGAGTCAATTCAGACCTGCTATTTGCGGCTATTCCGGGTCAATCTGGTCTCTGGTGACCCGGTGACCTGGAAAAAAGGGTGAATGGGGCTGTACGAGACAGCCCCATTCACCCTTACCTAGCAGGAGTGAGTTGGCATGGGTGCCACCTCACGATCACATGATTGATCGGTCGGAACAACCGACCAATCACGACCCTGCTGGGTGGCGATCGGGACAGCAAAGATGGCGGCGATCAGGCTGGCGTGGGTCTCCTACCTTCCCCTGTTGTAGTGGGGGTCCCCTCAGGATCGGTGGCAGTGGTCCCGGCAGCAGGAGCCGTGGCAGCAGCGGCGATGGTCCCAGCGGTGCAAGCGGCAGGATACAGCAGGAGGTAAGGCCTGTTCCCCTAGCCACAACTCGCAGCATGCACAGCCAAAGGGCATGCTGGGAGTTGTAGTTTTGCAACAGCTGGAGTTCCAACTACAACTCCCAGCATGCCCTTTTGGTAGTCTGTGCTTGCTGGGGGTTGTAGTTATGCAACAGCTGGAGGCACATTTTTTCTATGAAAAAGTGTGCATCCAGATGTTGCATAACTACAACTCTCAACATGCACAGACTACCAAAGGACATGCTGGGAGGTGTAGCAGTGTGCCTGCAGCTGTCGCAAAACTACAACTCTCAGCATGCCCTTTGAATGTCAATGTATGCTGATTGTTGCAGTTTTACAACAGCTGGAGACACATTGGTTGTGAAACCGAGTTTGTTACCTAACTCAGTGTTTTGCAACCAATGTGCCTCCAGTTGTTTCAAAACTGCAACTCCCAGCATACACTGAGAGACTGTACATGCTGGGAGTTCTAGTTTTGCAACAGCTGGAGGCACACTGGTTGTGAAGCACTGAGTTAAGTAACAAACTCTATGTTTCGCGACCAATGTGCCTCCAGTTGTTGCATAACTACAACTCCCAACATGTATGGTCTGTCAGTACATGCTGGGAGTTGCAGTTTTGCAACAACTGGAGGTTTGCCCCCTGCCATGTGAATTTACAGGATACATTCACACGGGCGGATTTAAAGCAAGTTATCTGCTGCAAGTTTGAGATGCGGCAAATTATCCGCCGCAGCTCAAACTCCCGGCGAGAAACTCATTTTAAACCTCTGCCTGTGTGAATGTACCCAAAAAACCACTACACTACACCTACACCAAATAAAAAGTAAAACACTACATATACACATACCCCTACACAGTCCCCTCCTCCAATGAAAAAAAAAAAAACGTCTTGTACGGCACTGTTTCCAAAACGGAGCCTCTGGCTGTTGAAAACCAACAACTCCCAGTATTGCCGGACAGCCACTGACTGTCCAGGCATGCTGGGAGTTTTGCAACAGCTGGAGACACCCTGTTTGGGAAACACTGACGTATGGTATTTTTGTGGTCAATTCAAATCTCCAATTTAGGCCTCAAATGCGCATGGCGCTCTCTCACTTCAGAGCCCTGTCATATTTCAAGGAAACAGTTAAGGGCCACATATGCTCCATACTCGGGAGAAGTTGTGTTACAAATTTTGGGGGGCTTTTTCTCCTTTTACCCTTTATGAAAAGGTAAAGTTGGGGTCTACACCAGCCTGTTAGTGTAGAAAAGTATGGTGTTGCCCCATACTTTTAATTTTCACAAGCGGTAAAAGGGAAAAAAGACCCCCAAAAATTGTAACGCAATTTCTCCTGAGTACAGAACTACCCCATATGTGCTCGTAAAGTGCTCTGCGGGTGCACGACATGGCTCAGGAGTGAAAGCGTGCCATGTACATTTGAAGTCTAAATTGGTGATTTGCACAGGGGTGGCTGATTTTACAGCGGTTCTGACATAAACGCAAAACAATAAGTACCCAGATGTGACCCCATTTTGGAAATTAAACCCCTCAAGGAATGTAACAAGGGGTATAGTGAACCTTAAAACACCACAAGTTTTTGACAAATTTTCGTTAAATTTGGATGTGAAAATGAAAAAAAAAAAATTTCACTAAAATGCTGGTATCACCCTACATATTTCATTTTCACAAGGAAGAGCATAGGAAGAACATACCCCATATGTGGATGTAAAGTGCTCTGCGGGCGAACTACAATGCTCAGAAGAGAAGGAGCGCCATTGGGCTTTTGGCAAGAGGATGTGTCCGAAATTGAAGGCCATGTGTTTACAAAGCCCCCATAGTGCCAGAACAGTGGACCCCTCCCCCACATGTGACCCCATTTTGGAAACTACACCCCTCATGGAATGTAAATAGGGGAACAGTGAGCATATTTTTGGAACAGTGGTCTGTGAAAATGAAAAATTTTATTTTTCATTTCAACAGCCCACTGTTCCAAAGATCTGTCAAACGCCAGTGGGGTGTAAATACTCACTGCACCCCTTATCAAATTCTGTGAGGGGTGTAGTTTCAAAAATGGGGTCACATGTTTGGGGGGGTCCAGTGTTCTGGCACTATGGGAGTCTTTGTAAATGCACATGGCCTCCCACTTCTATTCCAACCAAATTCTCTCACCAAAAGCTCAATGGCGCTCCTTCTTTTCTGAGCATTGTAGTTCGCCCGCAGAGCACTTTACATCCACATATGGGGTATTTCCATACTCCATACACCAGAAATGGTGTTTCAAATTTTGGGAGGCTTTTTCTCCAATTACCCCTTGTGAAAATGAAAAATTTGGGGTAACACCAGCATTTTAGTGAGAGTCCAAATGTAGTGAAAAATTTGTCAAGCACCTGTGAGGTTACCCCTTCTAACATTCCTTGAGGGGTGTAGTTTCCAAAATTGTATGCCTTGTTTTTTTTTTTTTTTTTTTTGCTGTTCTGGCACCATAGAGGCTTCTTAAATGTGACATGCCCCCTAAAAACCATTTCAGCAAAATTTGCTTTGCAAAAGCTATGTGAGTCCTCCTCTTCTGAGCATTGTAGTTCGCCCGAAGTGCACTTGACGTCCACACATGGGGTATTTCCATACTCAGATGAGATGGGGTTACAAATTTTGGGGGGCATTTTCTCCTATAACCCCTTGTAAAAATGTAAAATGTGGGGGGAAAACAGCATTTTAGTTAAAAAAAATGTATTTACACATCCAACAAAAAGTCGTCAAACACCTGTGGGGTGTTAAGGCTCAGGGAACCCTTGTTACATTCCTTGAGGGGTGTAGTTTCCAAAATAGTATGCCATGTTGTTTTTTTTTGTTTTTTTTTTGTTTTTTTTTTGCTGTTCTGGCACCATAGGGGCTTCCTAAATGTGACATGCCTCCCAAAAGCCATTTCAGAAAAACTCCAAAATCCCATTGTTGCTCCTTCCCTTCTGAGACTTGTAATGCACCCACTGAGCACTTGACATCCACATATGATGTATTTCCTTACTTGAGAGAAATTGGGTTACAAATTTTGGGGGGCTTTTTCTCCTTTTACTACTTGTATAATTTCAAAATCTGGGTCTACAAGAGCATGCGAGTGTAAAAAATGAAGATTTTGAATTTTCTCCTTCACCTTGCTGCTATTCCTGTGAAAAAACTAAAGGGTTAACACACTTTCTGAATGTCAATTTGAATACTTTGTGGGGTGCAGTTTCTATAATGGGGTCATTTATGGGGTATTTCTAATATGAAGACCCCTCAAATCCACTTCAAAACTGAACTGGTCCATGAAAAATTCCAACTTAGAAAATTTTGTGAAAAATTGGAAATCTCTGCTGAACTTTGTAGCCCTCTGATGTCTTCCAAAAGAAAAACATGTCAACTTTATGATGCAAATATAAAGTAGACATATTGGGGGAGATTTATCAAACGATTTAGCCTGGTTTTTCATGTCTAAATTTGTCGCACATAAAGTCACAGTCTAAATATGTGCAACTTTTCTGCGACTTGTGCTGTAGAGGATTTTTAGAACATGATGCATGCAAGTCTACTTTAGATGGAAATGCATTGGGAAATGCATTGGTGCTGAATTTATCAAGTGCGACTTTTGTGCGACAAGTGGCATCTGCCCAAAATACGCTGAAATGTCAGACCATGTTGGAGCAGGTCTAAATGCAGTTTAAGCTGTAGACCCTGAAGTCTGAGCACAGAATTTATCAAGGGCTGTGAGACCTTTGATAAATTAGGAGCACAATAGACAGGAGACTACCACATACGCTGGTCTATAAGCATACCCAGAATAGACTAGATTAGTAAAGGCCCCCCATTGTATTTGTGAATCAAAAAATGCTAAATTTTCTAAATTTTCATGAAATTTTGGGATTTTTCACCAAGAAAGGATGCATGTAACAATGAACATTTACCACTATGTTAAAGTAGAATATGTCACGAAAAAACTATCTCAGAATCAGAATAATCGGTAAAAGCATCCCAGAGTTATTAATGCATGAAATGACAGTGGTCAGAATTGCAAAAAAGGGCTCAGTCCTTAAAGAGGTACTCCGGTGAAAACCTTTTTTCTTTTAAATCAACTGGTGGCAGAAAGTTAAACATATTTGCAAATTACTTCTATTAAAAAATCTTAATCCTTCCTGTACTTATTAGCTGCTGAATACTACAGAGGAAATTATTTTCTTTTTGGAATGGTCTCTGATGACATTACGAGCACAGTTCTCTCTGCTGATGTTATTATAATAATAATAATGCTTTATTTATTGTTGTCCTTAGTGGGATTTGAACCCAATTCCCCAGCACTGCAAGGCAGCAGTGCTAACCACTGAGCCACCATGCTGCCCTTAGCATGCATCTGCTATGCATCTGCTATGCATGGTTGCTAAAATGGACAGAGATGTCAGCAGAGAGCACTGTGCTCGTGATGTCATCAGTGTTCCAAAAAGAAAGGAATTTCCTCTGTAGCATTCAGCAGCTAATAAGTACTGGAAGGATTAAGATTTTTTAATAGAAGTAATTTACAAATATGTTTAACTTTCTTCCACCAGTTGATTTAAAAGAAAAAAGGTTTTCACCGGAGTACCCCTTTAAGGTACTTAAGAGGTTAAAACAAGAAAGAATATCAAAAACATAACACCATACAAGAAAAAGCTTTAAACCAAGAAATTCCTAAATTTAAAGGGGATTTTATCAGTAACTTCTAGTTTCGTAGTTTATGGCAAAAAAAAAATTGTTTCTGTACTAGATCTGTCACTAATAACCAGTCTAATGGTAGTATACAGATAAGTGACATACATATGGTAAAAGGGCATTACTAGGCTGTCAATGAGATCACATTCAGCAAAAGATGCCAGTCAGCCAGTGGGTAAACTCAAAAAATATTTAATGATGAGTAAATTCATCACACCTACATCATTACTTGTGTGGGTCAATAAATCACATGACAGAGGGCAGAGACTGGCGCTGTTAAAGCACACCGGCGACTAGGTGCCCACTCTTGATGTCTGTACATTGACAGCTTTGGTCTCTGCCTCCTGTCATGCATTTTACAGCTCCTGGCTTAGCACTCACTCCGTCCATCTACATAGTAACTGTGTTTTTTGTATTATTGATATATTTTGTTTTTACTTTACAAGATTTTTTTACTTTTGCATATTGTGCCCATTTTGGGTTGAATTTTAACATTACAATTTTTCTTTTTTATATCTCTTATTTCCCCTGCAACCCTTTAACACTAACTATAAAGCTGATCTGAGTCTGCTAAGATTAAGTTGTTCCTGCAGCTACCTAGTATATGATCACAGAAATGGAAGTAGGAAGCATTATGGTTGCCTGACATGCTTTATGCATGGCTGTAAGGATGACAGGGAATATAGTAAACCATCTCTGCCTTTTCTAGAAAGAGTACAGCTGTCTCTGACATCCAGCTCTCCTCTGCTGCACCTACTTAAAGGGGTATTCCAGGCAAATTTTTTTATCCCCTATCCAAAGGATAGAGGATAAGAAGTCTGATCTCCCTGCAGCACCCGAATTCTATGCGGGAGCTGCGTCTCCAGTTTCGGAAACCTCCAGGTCCACGCCCCCTTCATTCATTTTTATGGGAGGGGGCGTGTCTGATTGTGGGGGGTCCCAGCAGCTTGCCCCCCGCAATCCGACATCTTATCCATATCCTTTGGATAGGGGATAAAATGTTTTTTGCCGGAATACCCCTTTAATTTTCAATCAGCTGTAGACTTTGCAAACAGCTGTAGACATTAAAAAACATCTTTGCACCATGTTTGTAGACCAGCTGATTATTTTAAAGTGGCCTGGTGGTTTTTAATTGGTTAGAAAATATCTCCTTAAAGTGTACTTCTTACTATATAAAAAAAAAATGCTCCAGGCTTACTCTTTAACTTGTGCTGATGCTGCCCGTGTGCATCAATCATGTTTTTCTTCTATATACAAGAGGATACCTTGGAACTGCTATTACTGTTAGGATCGGACACTCACTGCAGATCCTACGGTTACATACACTGTCAAGACTTCTTCGGTGCTCACATTGAATACATCTAGCAATACTACACTGTAAAGTGACCCGAATGGAGCACTCACCCGGTCTCTTTTCCTGCAAAATCTTCTTTATTTCATCAAGAAGACATACATGCAGGGAGCGCTTGTGAGGGCTTGTTTTTTGCGTGACCAGTTATACTTTGTAATGACATCACTCATTTTACCCTAAAATGTATGGTAAACCCCCCAAAAATATTTTTTGTGTAAGGAAATTGAAACGAAAATCATAATTTTGCCAATTTGGGTGGGGGGTTCATTTTCATGATGTACACTTTACAGTAAAAATAACATGTTTTCTTTATTCTCTGGGTCAATACGATAAAAATGATACCCATGGTTACATACATTTCTATTGTTGTACTGCTTTTAAAAAATCTCAAACTTCTTTTTACAAAATCAATAGGTTTAAAATTGCCCTATTTTGACAACCTCTAACTTTTTCATTTTTCCGTATTCAGGGATGTGTGAGGGCTCATTTTTTTGTGCTATGATCTGTAGTTTGTTTGTGCAGTTTGATGTGACAAAAAGCTGAAATTTTTACCTTTTTTTTTTACGTTTACGCCGCTTGCCATAGGGGATCACTAACATTATGAAGGAGATTTATCAAGCTCAGTAGTGGATTATTTTATTTTTTTTGCGTAAAAAAAGGGCAAATTTTCTATACATGCTGCGACTTTTTGATTTTTGCTTATTCCAAAGCACATTTCTGAATTCTGCTCACGTAGTATATATACTCCATTTGCTATATATATATATATATATATATATATATATATATATATATATATATCAATATATATATATACATTTTTTTTTTTTTTTTGCAGTGGTCATGTATTTATCAAATGCGATAGTCACTATTTATGAAGAAAAAAAGTCACATCTCCATTTAAAAGTCGCATACATATTCCAGGTCCAACCTGGCTTACAGAAAGTGCATACGTCTGCAGAACACCCACTTTAACAACTGTTCTTGTTCTGCATCATGAAGCAAAGCTACTACATTAATGTTAATTTTAATTATAGAAAAAATGAATTATATAACTAATAACTCTATTAATTAATTTTAAGGTTGAAAATCCACACTGCACACCTTGTTAATTTTAGGAGACGTACATGCTGGCGTACTTACTACATTTTTTAATAAATGTTGTATTAAAATAGAATAAGGCACAAAATAATTGTGTAAGAATTTTTACAGACTATGTAAATAACCCATATGTGGCACTAATTTTCCTTAAAAAAAATAAACATCCATAGTAATACAGCTTCATGCACATTTTGGAGTGGGTAACATATTTATATATATATATATTTTTTTGTAGCTTCACTATTGTTTATGTGCCTGTTGGTGCTGCGCTGTCTTCCTTTCTGACTTAAACTCCAGCCTCAGCGCAGCGACACAAGACTGTCCACCAACGTCACAAAATGCGGGCTCAAAATTAAACTAAAAAGTCTCAAGAGTACATATCTTCATGGTGTGGTATAGTATGTTTTTAATATTTTTTTAATTTCTGAGGAGGGTGGATGGGTTTTTGCGGGATAGTTGGAGTGCAGCTATTTAGTGCCAGGCCGGCCAGTAAGGGTGTCACCCGATGCGGTACGCCCCCCCCTCCCTGTCACTCTCTAGCAATGCTACTGGTAATAAAGGGTAGATAAAGAACTTAGGCTATTAACATAAGGGAAAACTTTTCTGCTTTAAAAAAATGCTTTTGTAAGCGGGTTTCCCACGTTTTGCTTACCTGTGATTTATTTATCAAGGTCGTGCAACTATTTGATAAATAGGTCGTAAATAAGCAAAAGTAAGTTGAAAAAAGTTGTCATATAAAAGCCATTTGTTTGAAAAGAATGCTAAATCTCCTTCTATATTTTTATAGTTTGGACATTTACACATGAGACAATACCAAATATATTTATTATTTATCATTGGTTTACACTTTTTGTATAACTATGGGGAAAAGGGGTGATTCAAAACTTTATTTGGGGAAGGGGCTTTTTTAAATTTTTTTCACTTTTTTTTTAAACTTTATTTTACATTTATTTTAAACTTTTTTAGTCCCCATAGGAACTATTTATAGTATTCATTAGATTGCTAATACTGTTCAGTGCTATGAATAGGGCATAACACTGATCAGTATTATCGGTGATCTTCTGCTTTGGTCCGCTGGAAGGCAGATCAGTGCAGAAGACCCCGGAAGACGGATTAAGGCAGGGGGATACGATCAGCCATTTTAAGTGCTGCACTGCCGCAGATGCTGGGATCTGTATTGATCACGGCATCTGAGGGGTTAATGGCAGACATCAGCTGACAGTCACCAGGACCCGCTTTGATTGAAGCAAGCACCGCTCCTGTGCTTGGTTCACAGCCGCGCCGTAAATGTATGGCACTGTGCGAGAAGTATCTCTATGCAGCGCCGTACATTTATGGTGCATGTCCTTAAGGGGTTAATCCCTTAATGGCTCCTAATTCCTAATTTGCTTAAGTTGCTCACACTGCATGCAATTCACTAAGGAAGAGGGGGCATTATCTTGCTTGTTCTTAAATCTCATGTGGGGACTTCCACCCTCCCTTTTCATAGCTGATAACTAGCTGCTCTGTGCACTGAGGCTCTGTGACATGCCACTGGCTCAAACAGCAGGCTAATTGACCCATCAGGATCCTGCACAGATCCCTGCTTGTTCTGCCTATACTTCCTGTATTTTGTAAATGCAGGCAATAGCTGCAGGGACAAGTTTCTGGACAGTGGAGAGACCCCTAGTGGTAAGAAGTATTGAGCATTTTGGACATATTTAACCAATGTATATTACAAATATAATGTAAGTATCTACACCTTATAAAACGTTTTTGCAAATGACAGTGTACATCTAAGTATTAGTTCATCCTTGTAATAACAAAGCTGGAACACCTTATTGCATTGTAACATTTCTCTATTCTTCTTATAAATATAGGCATTCATTGACTACTGGGTGTAACCATTACTGTCATTAGTGGGACAGTGTTAGGACACACCCTATTAAAAAGTGGAATTTTACCACCTAGTTCTTCCTTTTTATTTTATTTTATTTTTTACATTGGCAAGAGGAACACCAAAAGAACAATACAAATCAATGTTTTGTGCTCTAGAATTGTTATTACATAAAGAAAGCAAAAACTTAAGAAAAACCCCTAATATGAATTGTTACATAATCTTGTGAATGAGAATTATGACAAAGAGTTGAATTGTCTAGATTTTATTATGTATTTGGTATTTTACTATAAAAATGCTGTCCAGTAATATAATAATCATGTCCTGAGCGGTGGAGATAAGAACATTAAACAACCCCCTACAAGAAAACATTTAGTTACTAAAATAATAATAAGAAAAATAGAATATTACAGTCAGTTCCATCTATATTAAACAATAAAAATGTCAGACAATTTAATAATGTATATTAAATAAATTGAGTCATAAAGCTTCACTTTAACATAAATAAATATTTATTGTGGCTAAAAAAGAATACAGTAAATCAGATAATTACTTCTACTACATTATAGTATTGAATAATCATGGCAAATGGCAATATCTCCATTTTATGGGTTTGGAAAATGTATTCATACTGTGCAAATGAGTATATTTTATATAGTGTACCAAACATACGCAAAGCTAATCAGCAAAGAGGCAGATCAGAGTACTGATCAGCCGGCACATAATGTAAAGCACAACATAATTATGCTAATTATTCAGAAAGTTTCCCCTGGAAAGCTTTCAAACTAGTTAGAAATATGTAATATTCATGTACAACTACTCCAAAAGCTCAGATTGTAAAAACTACATTATTGCTGTAATTATTTCCTCTCAAATACCATCAACAATTCATTCAGTGTTGCTTCAATATGCGCACTATGAATACTAAATGTCAACTTTACTAGGGGTAAGCTGGCTCTGAAAAAAATATGAAATGGCATAAAGGTGTAAGGACATAATGGCATGAGGACATAAAAGAATATGTTTCATGAATGTGTCAGGTATTCTTTCATTTTTTATCTACAAGCTGATTCAGTATAAGCCAAGGTTTGAGTTAGCAGCAAACCTCATCTCTACTGCAGTTCTTTTCTCAACCATTCTCATTAAAGTATACCTAAACCTCTAGGTAACTTTCCAGGATAAGCAGCCATGTGAGTACATGAATTATAGCATGATTTTTGGACAAAATATAACTTGAGTGTGGCATTTTTTACCAGTTTTTCCCTTTGTTGGCTTTATCTGTAATTTACAGATTTCCCTGAACTAGTGAGCGGTGACTAGCTGTTATTATTTCTCCCATACATTGCACACACACAGAAGAGACAATCCTAAATTCCTATATCTACCATAGCAAACCTTAAGGGTGCGTTCACACGGAGTAATTCAAGAGGAATTTACTCGAGTAATTCCTCTTGAATTCTTTGCTACAAATTAATGCGCATCCCCTCTGCCCATTGACTTTAATGTTATTTCTGCTGGCCTGTTCACACTACGGAAATTCTGCTAGAAGAATTCCGACGCTGAATTCCGTTCCGCTTGAAGAAAGAACATGTTCATTCTTCAAGCGGAATCTGCTAGCAGAAATCAATTGAAGTCAATGGTTAAAAAAAATTCCGCCCAACATCGTTTTCGCGCGGAATTCACGCGCAATTTTCACAGAATTGGCTGAAAAACCCTTCACTTCTTTCTCCCCCATGTCCGCACGAAATTCAGTGCTTAATTCCGCGCTCAATTCCGTGCAAATTCCCCCTGAATTTCGCACAATTTTTCAGCATGAATTACTCTTCATTTACTTCGTGTGAACGCACCCTTAAAGGTATCTATATTATAAAGGACAATATAGATCAGTACTGAGTAATGTAAGCTGTGATTCAAGTTGTGGGGTGAGATATAACATTTACAAAAGTATTCATCAGCTTTTCTGTGTGTTCTCTGTCTCACACTGAAACTTAAAGGAATACTCCGCCCCTAGACATCTTATACCCTATCCAAAGGATAGGGGATAAGATGTCAGATCGCCGCGGTCCCGCTGCTGGCGACCCCCGGGATCGCCGCTGCGGCACCCCGCTGTCATTACTGCGCAGAGCGAGTTCGCTCTGCACGTAATGACAAGCAATACAGGGGCTGGAGCATCGTTACGTCACGGCTCCGCCCCTCGTGACGTCACGGCCCACCTCCTCAATACGAGTCTATGGGAGGGGGCGTGGTGGTCGTCACTCCCCTGCCATAGACTTGCATTAAGGGGGCGGACCGAGGGGTGGAGCCATGACATCACGCTGCTCCGTCCCCTGTATCGCCCGTTATTACGCACAGAGTGAATTTGGGGGTCCCCAACAGCGGGACTGCGGCGATCTGACATCTTATCCCCTATCCTGTGCAGTGGTCTCTAAAACTGTAGCCCTCCAGCTGTTGCAAAACTGCAAATCCCAGCATGTCCAAACAGCAAACAGCTGTCTCGGCATGCTGGGAGTTGTAGTTGCGCACATCCAGCTGTTGTATAACTACATTTCCCAGTACATGCTGGGAGTTGTAGTTTTGCAACAGCTGGAGGCACACTGGTTGGAAAATACTGAGTTAGGTAACAGAACCTAACTGAAGGTTTTCCAACCAGTGTGCCTCCAGCTGTTGCAAAAGTACAACTCCCAGCATGCATGGTCTGTCAGTGCATGCTGGGAGTTGTAGTTTTGCAACAGCTGTAGGTGTGCCCCCCCATGTGAACGTACAGGGTACATTCACACGGGCGGTTTTACAGTGAGTTTCCTGTTTCAAGTTTGAGCTGTGGCAAATTCTTTGCCGCAGCGCAAACTCCTAACGCAGGAAACTCACCATAAACACACCTGTGCAAATATACCCTAAAAACACTACACTACACCAATAAAGGGTAAAGCACTACATATATACCCCCTTACACTGCCCCCCCCCCCCCCAATAAAAATGAAAAACATATCATACGGCAGTGTTTCTAAACTCCCAGCATACCACTGACTGTCCAGGCATACTGGGAGTTTAGCAACAGCTGGAGGCCCCCTGTTTTTGAATCACTGGTGTAGAATACCCCTATGTCCACCTCTATGCAATCCCTAATTTAGTCATAAAATGTGCATGGCGTTCTCTCACTTCAGAGCCCTGTCGTATTTCAAGGAAACAGTTTAGGGCCACATATGGGGTATTTCCGTACTCGGGAGAAATTGTGTTGCAAATTTTGGGGGGCTTTTTCTCCTTTTACCCCTTATGAAAAGGAAAAGTTGGGGTCTACACCAGCCTGTTAGTGTAAAAAGATAAACATTTTTACACTAACATGCTGGTGTTGCCCCATACTTTTTATTTTCACAAGCAGTAAAAGGAAAAAAAGACCCCCAAAATTTGTAAGGTAATGTCTCCTGAGTCCGAAAATACCCCATAAATGGGTTTTAAATGTTCTGCGGGCGCACAACAAAGCTCAGGAGTGAGAGCGCACTATGTACATTTGAGGCCTAAATTGGGCCTAAATTGGGCTGATTTTACAGCGGTTCTGACATAAACGCAAAAAAATAAATAGCCACTTGTGACCCCATTTTGGAAACAATACCCCTCATGGAACGTAACAAGGGGTATAGTGAACCTTAACACCCCGAAGGTGTTTGACAAATTTTTAGGAAAGTTGGATGGGAAAAAGAGAACAACTTTTTTTTTCACTAAAATGCTGGTGTTACCCTAAATTTTTCATTTTCACAAGGTAAAATAGGAAAAAAGCCCCCCAAAATTTGTAACACCATTTCTTCTGAGTATATAAATACCCCATATGTGGATGTAAAGTGCTCTGTGGGCAAACTACAATGCTCAGAAGAGAGGGAGCGCCATTGGGAAATTTGAGAGAGAATGGCCCTCATTTACTATTCTAAACCCGACCTCTTTTGTCGGGTTTTTTTGGCGCATCTTTGTCTGCGCCATGTCGCAGACATCGTGCGCCAGTCTGCGACACTATGCAACATTTTTTCCTGATGGACCCGATGTGGATTCTCCCAAACCCGAAAAAGGGGTGTTACCCGACATTTCTGAGCTTTCCCACGTATTTATTAAGGTTTCCAACCCGAATTTGTTGAATTGTTGTGGATTTTTTCCCGACAGCTCAGAGGAGTTGGAAACCAAAACATACAAAACCCACGTGAGACAAACAGGGTGCGACATAATAATAAATACCAGGGGAAAAAAGCAGTCAGGTAAGAAAGCAACATAGACTTACAACCCGATTTTCTTAGTAAATGAGGGCCAATGTGTCTGGAATTGAAGGCCATGTGTGTTTACAAAGCCCCCTGTGGTGCCAGAACAATGGACCCCCCCACATGTGACCCCATTTTGGAAACTACACCCCTCACGCAATGTAATAAGGGGTGCAGTGAGCATTTACATGCCATAGGTGTCTGACAGATTTTCGGAACAGTGGTCTGTAAAAATGAAAAATGTAATGTTTCATTTGCACAGCCCACTGTTCCAAAGATCTGTCAAATGCCAGTGAGGTGGGTGTAAATATTCTCTGCTCTCCTTTTAAAATTCTTTGAGGGGGTGTAGTTTCTAATATGGGGTCACATGTGGGGGCAGGGTCAACTGTTCTGGCACCACGGGGGGCTTTGTAGACGCACAAGGCCTCCGACTTCCATTCCAAACAAATTCTCTCTCCAAAAGCTTAATGGTGCTCCTCCTCTCCTGAGCCCTGTAGTGCGCCAGCAGAGGACTTTACATCCACATATGGGGTATCTCCATACTCAGAAAACATGGGGTTACAAATTTTAGGAGGCTTTTTCTCCTATTACGCTTTGTGAAAATGAAAAGTATGGGGCAACACCAGCATGTTAGTGTAACATGCTGGTGTAGACCCCAACTTTTCCTTTTCTTAAAAGCAGAAAAATCCCCCTAAAATTTGTACGGAAATACCCCATATGTGGCCCTAAACTGTTGCCTTGAAATACAACAGGGCTCTGAAGAGAGAGAGTGCCATGTGCATTTGAGGCCTGAATTAGGAATTTACAATAGGGGCAGACCCCGATACAAGGATGGGGCTTGTCTCCACCAAAACCCTATGGCAGTATTTCCCAAACAGGGTCCCTCCAGCTGTTGCAAAACTCCCAGCCTGCCAGGACAGTCAATGGCTGTCCGGCAATACTTAGAGTTGTTGTTTAGCAACAGCTGGAGGCTCCGTTTAGGAAACACTGCCGTATGAGATGTTCTTCATTTTTATTGGGGGTGGGTGTGTAAGGGTGTGTACATAGTGTTATACTTTTTTTTTGTTTTAGTGTAGTGTAGTGTTTTAAGGGTACATTCACACAGGCGAGGGTTCACAGTGAGTTTTCCGCTGGGAGTTTGAGCTGCGGCAGAAAATTTGCCCCAGCTCAAACTGTTAGAAGGAAACCCACTGTAAACCCGCCCATGTGAATGTACCCTGTACATTCACATGGGGGGGGGGGGGGGGGGGGGGCAAACCTTCAGCTGTTGCAAAACTACAATTTCAAGAATGCACTGACAGAACATATATGCTGGGAGTTGTTGTTTTGCAACAGCTGTTGCACACTGGTGGGGAACCACTGAGTTAGGAAACAGACTCTAGCTCAGTGATTCCAACCTGTGTGCCTCCAGCTGTTGCAAAACTACAACTCCTAGCATGTATAGTCTGTCAGCGCATTCTGGAAGTTGTAATTATGCAACAGCTGGAGGCACACGGGTTGGAATCACTGAGTTAGGAAACAGACTCTAGTTCAGTGTTTCCCAACCAGTATTCCTACTGCTGTTGCAAAACTACAACTCCCAGCATGCACTGACAGCCAAAAGGCATGCTAGGAGTTGTAGTTATGCAACAACTAGGGAAGAACAGTTTGGAGACCGCTAAGTAGTGGTCTCCAAACTGTGGTCCTCCAGATGTTGAAAAAACTACAACTTTCAGCATGCACTGACTGCCTGAGCATGCTGGGAATTGTAGTTTTGCAAGTTTTTCAACATCTGGAGGGCTAGAGTTTGGAGACCATTGTATAGTCGACCACGGTTTTAGGTCCGGTTGGAAAAGCACATACGGTCCAAAAATGAACCGACCGGAGCGAACGTTTCACTCCGGTCGGCTCATAGAAATGAATTACCATACAGCCGCATACTGCCGGGAGCGCACGGTTTTAGCTCCCCCCCCCCCCAGCTGTATGCGCTCCCGTATGGGTAAAAATGTGGTGTAAACCCACCCATAGCGAAGGGGTGGGATACTTTCCTATTGGTCGCTGGGTATGTTGCTAATCTCTGACAACTGTATTTGCATCATTCTCATTGGCCCAGAAGCTAAAAGAAAGGAGGGATCAATATTCGTGAATATTCACATATGTGAATATTCGCGCGCCAGTCTCACACAGTAGTATTAGAGCCTTCATTACACCACACAAGCTGGAAGCAGAGAGGGATGATCATTGTGATGTGTACTGCGGGAAAAAAATTGAATATTCGTAATTGTGCTTTATTAGCGAATATTTGCGAATTTGCGAATATGCGATATTCGCGAATAAAATTTGCATTGCAAACATTCGCGAGCAACACTACAACGATTGTATCTTATTTTCTGTCAAACATATAAGGGAACTGGAGGTTAAAGATGGTGCAATTGTTTTCATTAGAGATTAGCACATTTTCGAAAAAAATCAATTAGGACGAATTTTCCCGAAAAATTTGGTTTGGTCCGAATTTATTTGCGGCGAATGTATATTAAAAATCGGCTATTTCTGGCCTCAGAGAGGCTCAATAAGGGTGTAGAACACTTTGCTTTGTCCTAACACGCATATGGAGTGTGCTGTGCTAGTGAAATAATACTGTTATTCAGTATGACATGCAGATTACAGGCATCACTATTAGAATCACTGTAGCAGAGCATCTGGATTTGACAGCAGGTAGACCATATGGCAGCAGTATTCAACAGTTCAGATCCGGACCGTGGCCCTTAGTCATCCGGACCTCCGGACGGTTCACAGAACCGGCCAGAAAAGGCATCCACTGCCCTGACATTCATATGTATCCGTGTCTTTAACACAGCGATAAAAATGAATAACTGAGCGCCGCCGGAACAAGGGAACGCTCAGCTCCTTACCCGGCCGCGCTTCTCCTATGATGCAGGCAGCACGATTAGCGCAGCCTGCATCATCTGCTCTGGCCAGGCCTGACTAGAAGAGGCCAGAGAAGTGGAGCAGCGCTTGACCTGGCACAGAGAGGCAGTGTTGGGATAGGTAAGTATGCGGGGTCGGGCCATCGGCGCCAGAAAAGTCAAAGTGAAAGGGAGGGGGAGATGAATGATGCAGGAGTCTTGGTGTGGGGTGGGGTTGGGGAGATGAACGATGTAGGGGTCTTGGGGTGGGATGGGGAGGATGAATGGTGCAGGGGTCTTGGGGTGGGGTGGAGTGGGGGAGATGAATGATGCAGGGGTCTTTGGGTGGGGTGGGGAAGATGAATGCTGCATGGGTCTTGGGGTGGGGAAGATGAATTTTGCAGGGGTCGTGGTCTGGGGAAGATGAATACTGCAGGGGTCTCAGCTATCTCCTCTGGCTGCTCCAGCTCCTTCTCTCCTGTCAGATGACTAGAAAAACTGCCCATTTGGCAAAACCTAAACGGTGCTCCACTGTGCCCCAACTCCTTCTCCTCCAATTCAGCCCCCACAGGGCTCATGGGGCCATGAGATGAAGGCCCCACGTCTCCAGGGCCCTGACCAGCCATCATTTCCAACAAGTATTGTAGGAAATGAAGCAATGGAATGACGTTGTTCATCCCGTAATCCTGGCGACTGATAATGGCTTCCTCAAAGGGCCTGAGCAAACGGCAGGTGCAATGTAGGAGCTGCCATTGGTTGACATTGAAGTTACACAAAGGAGTCCCCCTATGTGCTTCAATCATCAAGAAATTGGTGATGGCTTTTCTCTGTTTGTATAGTCGGTACAACATATGTAGGGTGGAATTCCAACGTGTGGCAACGTCGCAAATCAGACTATGTTTGGGGATAACGTTCTGACGCTGCAGCTCAAGGAGGGTGTGCTTTGTGGTGTATGAGTGGCTGAAGTGCATGCAAAGTTTCCTTCCCATTGTTAGGATGTCTTGCAAATGGGGAAAACACTTCAGGTACTGCTTGACAACCAGATTGAATACGTGTGCCAGGCAGGGCGCATGGCTCAGCATTCGTTGTTGCAGCGCAGACAAGATGTTCTTCCCGTTGTCAGTCACCATGGTTCCCATTTCCAATTTACGTGGAGTAAGCCGTGCTCCGATTTATTTATGAATGACTTTTACTAGATCTTCCCCTATGTGACTCAGTTCACCAAGGCAAACCATGTGAAGAAGAGTGTGACACCGCCGTGCCCTGCACACATGATATGCTGAAGGGGCACTGATACTTATCTGTGCAGTTTAGGCTGAGGACACGATTGAGGATGAGGAGGCTGAGTCGCACACTATCACAGGACCAACGGCCTGAGAGCATAGAGGAGGAAGTGGCGTGTACCTGTCCAAGTTGGTGTTGTGGCTGTGCAGGAACCACATTCACCCAGTGGGCCGCAAAGGACATGTATTGTCCCTGACCATAGTTACAGCTCCAGACATTGGCACTGCCGTGCACTGTGGTACATACCGACAGGCTCTAAAACTGGCCCACTTTCTCTTCCCAAAAACTGTGCAGAGCTGGTACTGCCTTCTTCTCAAAGAAATGACGGCTTGGCACTCTCCAACTCAGCTCGGCACAAGTCATCAGTTCTCTGAAAGGTGCACAGTCCACCACTTGAAAAGGGAGGGACTGCAGCACCAGCAACTTAGACAGGAGCACATTCAGCTTCTGCACCATTGGATGAGTGGGCAAATACTGTTGTCTCTTGGAAATGGCTTCGCCGATGGATTGTTGGTGAAATGATTGACTAAAAGTAGGAGGAGCATGAGCATCTGGAGAGACAGAAGGAGGGTATGACAGACAGCTCCCTTCAGCTGAGGTGGTGGAGCCTTGGCTGGCTGAAAGAGGGAGCGGTGTGTCACTGGGTGATGCAGCAGGCTGGACCACTACATCTGAGCCACGGTTCTTTCAGGCCACTTTATAATGGCGCAGCATATGTTGACGCAGGGCCATGGTGCCAACATTGGGACCCTGGCCACGCTTAACCTTCTGCCAACACATTTTGCATGTGGTTATGTTAACCTTCTCCGAATACTTGATGAAAAACTGCTACACCGCTGAGTAGCTGATTTTCCCACCAACAGTCTGCACTAATCGACTGCTACTTCCGCCTTCTCCAGGATCCCCAGTTCCACTACCTCCCAGAAAGGTTGCCGCGAAGCAGGTGGTCTACCCTGGGCACGTTTGGCTCCAGAATTTCCACTTCTGCCACCATGCTGACTGCCAACCATGCTACCACCTTACTGGCTCAGCTGCTGCCTCACGGGCAACCTGCAACCCTCTTCTCCTGATTGGGATAAAGCCCTTTCTGTACCCGGCTCCTAATTGCGATCGGCTTCATCATCATCAACAAGTGTCTGCATGTCACTGATGTCATCCTCAGGTTACTCAACAGTGTCTGCTTTAGGACCCTGAATGCTGGCAACACCACCTACCACGTCACTCTCCTCATCACTACTTGCCCGCCTAGTGGAGGAAGCGGCGGATGTCTCCTCCACATCTTGGCTGGGCAGTAGCTGCTCACTGTTCTCTATTAGATCGTCCTCAGTGAATAGTGGAGCTGAACCTACAGCATAAGATACTTCTTTAGGGGAGGGAACAGCATAGGACAGAGGCGATTGGAGGACAGGGACTGCTCCCGGGGCATGCCAACTGAGGGTTGTGTCTGAGGAACCCACCGACTGTTGACTGGGGGTATCAGATATCACTTGTGATGAAGTGGATGACCATGTTAACCAATCGATGATGGCAGATGAGTTGCTGGTCAAAACACGACCGCTAGTTGATACCTGGAGATCAGGTATCTCAACTACTGCCACCACTCACCCTAGTCTGCTGCGACCTCTGCCTGCACCTGATGAATGTAGGCCTCTGCCACTCCTCTGTGCACATCCTGCCACTTCTCTGCCTGACATACTTAGTGCGCATATGAGGGAAGTACAATGTGCTTCACTACGCTTAAAACAGTATTTGTCTAGAACAGCAGCAGGTGTGTACTTTTGGCTTTCTCTTTACATTATCTATGCCCCTCACAGATTAACAGGTACAAAATAGTATACTGCTTAGATGTAGGTATGTGGTATGCACTTATGAGGGCAGAAAAATGTGCTACAGTACGCTTAACCCCTTAAGGACCAATACAAGTAAACCTGTATGCCCCAGAACGACCAGGCCTGTTTTTTTAAATCAGTGGACAACTTCTTACGGGCCAACAAGTTAAAATGGGTGCAGTGCAATGGGCAATCAAGCAGCTCATCACCTGCCGCACAAAGTCAGTAGTCTATGCAATATTCTGTAGTTGTAATCTATTCTATATCGGCAAGACCATCAGACCTTTGTATATTCGATTTGCCAAACATGTTAGATCTATTTCAACTGGAAAAGGTTCCCCTCGTTTAATCCAGCACATGCGGGATTGTCACGGCGGTGACATTTCCCACATGCGTTTTGCAGGCTTGTTCGAATTGAATGCTGCCTTGCTAAAACAAGAAACAAGTCTTATCTTGAAATCCCAGGCTCTTGGTCCGTTGGGGATGAATGAAAGAAAAGACCTTAGTGTTTTTAATGATTGATTTGATCTTGTTTCAATGTTTGCTTTTTTGTAATATATGATATTGTGCTTTTCTCCTAGTGCCTATGTATGTATTTTTGCAATTATATGTATTTGATATCTAGTAATTTGGTAACTGTAATTTTTCTTCCTTTCTTTCTTTTATATGTGATATCATGTCACTTTGATTATATGTATTACTATATACACTGTGTTTGATATCATGGAGTTCACTCAGACGGGATACTTTAGGGTTAAATTACCTGGTCCATCCCCTACATCTAGGTATTTAGAGGTGTGGTTGGAAACCAGTCTGTATAGGAACCAGTAGAAGCGGTGTTTAACTGTGAAACAGATGCTGTTCCATTGTCTGCTCCCTCTGTAGCTTCTACCTGCTGATGTTTGGAAATAAATGAAAATTGTACCTGCCGTGCGAAGTACCATCCTTTTCATCATCTTGTACCGACTCAATATTACAAAGTCAGTGTTAAAAATTCAAAATTAGCTTTTTTTCACAAATGCATAATTTGTGGGACATATTTTTTGTGCATCGCTTCTGATATTGAAAGCAATGCACCCTATATTTTATTGAGTTGCTTGGCACGTGATGGAAATACCCCTGCTTAGGCCATATTTGGTTCCTTGGCCACGTAGTAAGTCGATTTTGAAATGGAGGAAATACACCCCATATTTTATTACCGTTTGTCCCGGGCTGGGCAGTACCCCTACTTAGGCCATATCTGGTTGCCTGACCGCCTCGAAGGACCAAGAAGGAGAGGAGCCCCCTTTGGCTTTCAGGGCATCATTATATGAATAGTCCCCATTCATACTGCATTTCTGCAGTATAGGTGTCCGTTGTCATGTCAAAAAAGGGATGCCAATGTATACTGTAGCAGTCACATTCAAAAATGAATGGAGCTGCTACAGTATACATCAGCATCACTTTTTTTGACGTGTTGCTGATGGATATTTCTAACATACTGCTGAAATGCAGTGTGACTGGGATGCAGTGTAGGGTCACATAGAGTGCATCGGCAGCATAGTTCACACGGTGATTGCCCCCCAGCAGTCACGAGGGCAAGCTCACTTCTGCCGCTGGGTAGCTCAGTGTGTCCGCTCTTGACTGCCGGCAGGAAATCCGCCGCTATGAGTGGACACACAAAGCTACCCAGCCGCAGCAGGGAGCTCATTATTGTGACTGCTGGCAAGCATCCACAGCATGCAATATGCTGTGGATGTGCGCCATGTGATCCTACAGATTATGCATTTTTATTGTTCATTATATTTATTTAATAAATGTATTTTTATTTTTTACACTATATATATATACATATATATATATATATATATATATATATATATATATATATATACATATATATATATATATATATATTTTTTTTTTTTTTTTTTTCCCCTTTTTGTTCCACTTATTGTTTTTCCACTTTTTTTTCTTTTCCACTTTTATGGAAAAGTGAATGCAGGCGGCATATCAGGATGTGCCTCTGGCATGTCCTGGCAGACAATAACCGGGGCAGACCTGGGGGTCCTTGCAAAGACCCCCGGCTGCCCAGGTAACTAGCATCATCCCACGATCCTTGCGGGGTGCTACAGGAGAGAGACAGAGGGAGCCCCCTCCCTCTGTCAAAACTCCTTACAGCTCGCTGTCGCTTCCAACAGCGGCTGTAAGGGTTAAACTGCTGAGACGGAAGTTTACTTTGGTCCCCATATTGCAGCAGGGTCCTGGCTGTGTGTTACAGCTGAGTCCCTGCCGTGGTCTCGTGGGTGCACTGGGAAGCACCCACAAGAATCATGGACGTGTATACTTGTCCTGGTGCGGGATTATGCATCCTGCCTGGATGTATATACACAACCATGGTCGTTAAGGGGTTAAAGAGGTAGTGGAGTAAAACACCAGCCGTGATTACTTTTGCCTGGTCTTTCACAGTATCTAGGCCCTTGACAGATTAAGAGGTACAAAATACTACTTAGATGTAGGTATGTAGTATGCACTTATGAGGGCAGAAAAATGTGCTACAATACACTTAAAAAACATATTTTTGCTTTTTACTAAACCGAAAATTGCACTCTCTCACAGACTATTAGGAATAGACTGCTGGGTGTTTATTATACCGTCTACAGACTAGTATAACCAGCAGACAATTTGTTGTGGAACAAAGAGGGTAGAAAAATGTGCCACAGTATGCTTAAAGAACTAATTATTGCTCAACACTGGCTGTACACAACAGTGCTGCAGCACACAGTCGTTGTGTACTAAACCCAAAATTGCACTCTCTCACAGACTTTTGGGAATGGACTGCTGGGTATTATGCCTTCTACAGACTAGTATAACCAGCAGACCATTTGTTGTGGAACAAAGACACAGAGTTGATCGGACTTGTTGATCGCTTTTTATTCATTTTTTCAATGATATAAAAAGTGACCAAAAATACACTATTTTGGACTTTTGAATTTTTTTTGCGCGTACGCCATTGACTGTGTGGTTTAATTAATTATATATTTTTATAATTCGGACATTTCTGCACGCAGCAATACCACATATGTTTATTTTCATTTACACAGTTTTTTTTTTAAATGGGAAAAAGGGGGTGATTCAATCTTTTATTAGAAGAGGGGATAAATGATCTGTATTCACTTTTTTCCACTTTTTTTTTCCAGTGTTATAGCTCCCATAGGGGGCTATAACACTGCACACACTGATCTTTTACATTGATCACTGGTTTCTCATAGGAAACCAGTGATCAATGATTCTGCCGCTTGACTGCTCATGCCTGGATCTCAGGCACTGAGCAGTCATTCGGCAATCGGACACCAGGAGGCAAGGTAGGAAACCCTCCTCATGTCCCAGAGCTGTTAGGGACATCGCGAACAGCCCCCTAAGCTAACCAGCAGTGCTTTACTTTCACTTTAGACATGGCATTCAACTTTGCAGCACCGCGATCATTGCCATGCGCTATTAGCCACGGGTCCCGGCCGTTGTTAGAGGTCGGGCCCGACCCGCTATGACCCGCGTTATAGAAAGGGAAAGGGCTCAAGACGTACCGGTACGTCCTTGGTCCTTAAGAGGTTAAAGAGTTATTGTCATGAAAATTTTTTATGTCATAGAGACATGTGACAAGATTTGATTGGTTTGGGAACTAAAGAGTTAATGTCATAAAAACTTTTTATGTCATAGAGACATCTCCTGTTAGGTAAACCCCCCCCCCCCCCTTTTTTGGGAGGAGCTCTATCTGTCAACCTATAACCCTGTTTAACTAATTGACACTAGATCTATATTGTGCATATGTTTTAACATTGCTAATATACCTACATCTATTTGTAACCTTGTTTGTGGCATGCCAATGCTCTGAATGTAGTTTCTCATTCAACTACTGATCTATTTAAGTAACTATTCGGGCCATTCATGATTACTTAATTTTAACATGACCAAGTTTCATTTAATATCAGCCTAAATCCCTCTCTCATCATTAATTGCTAATTTGCTCTGTACAACTACTTAGGTGGGCGGGATTTTACCCCATACTGAGCTTACATCACCTAAGATCGGTCACGTGCCCGCGTCCTCTTCATGTATGATCGTGAGACTGCGATCTACAGTGCCGAGCAAGAGCAGCGGCGTCATGTGACCAGGTAGGTCACGTGCCCACGTCCTCTTCGCGTACGATCGCGAGACTGCAATCCACGTGACCAGGACTTGCGCCCAGTGTTTTTCGGCATTCCGGATATAAGGCCACACGCCAGAAATAGGAACCAGAGCACCAGTAGCCTGGTAATAGGCTACCTACCACTGTAGGTAGCGCTCGGCTCCATCACATACCGGACTTCAGTATCGTAAGCAGCCAAATTCCGTCAACATTTCTCTTTTTCAGGTATTTTGAGTTGCACAAACACCCTTGAAAGGGGAATATCTCCTGTCCATTTGTTTTAGGCATCCTATGGGGATCCAAGGTATGGTAGAACACCAACAGCTGACGAAATGCCTTTGAAATCACCTGCTAGAATTACAGCAATGCCTCTTTCCATCTCCTTTTTTTCAGGTGCCCTCTAGGAAACCTCATGGTCCGGTATTTATTAGATGAGCAGCTTGATTAGTGTAATATCTAAATCAATATGATGACTATAGGAATAAGCATCTATTTACAGGCATACAATGCACTTTGTATTTCTAATAAGCAACATCTAAGATTCTTCTTTCATTTATTTTCTTTGTATCTTGTTATACTATCGGTCTAACATACAACGGATTAAGACCAGATTAGTAATTGTACCTCTATAATTGTTCCCCTGAGGAAGCTGCAAAACACAGCGAAAATGCCTTGGGTCATATGCATATTGGTACATTGCGTAAATTAAATTGAATCCATTTTTAATGGGTCACAAATTTGGTGTATTTTAACCACATCAGTAAAAGTTATGTTTTAAGAACACTTCCTATGGGTTTCATCCCCCTATATATTCTTTCTACATCTGATGGGAAGCAAATCTGAGAATCATACCTACTGTAGAGTATATACAATATTACTGATGTCTCTTGCATTTTGTTATTTAGTGAGGGCTGGCTTTGTCACTGTAGATCTAAATGTAGATGAGTGGCTCTCAAGCAAAAGAAGTTTTCTCTGACAAAACATTTGTTCAACCAAGATACACACCATCATTAAAAGTCGCCTTCCGCGACCTGCTGACTTGTCACAAACAATACACTATTTCATTTTGGGAAGCACAGGTTTTCGAGAACTACATCCAGCATGCGATAGTCCCCCGTGGTCTTCGTATCCCTGTGCTTCCTGCTATACGTTTGCGCACCCCTACAGTTCTCAAGAAGTGGGAACAGGAGGCCACCAGCACCTCTATAAAATTTCTTTAGATCCTCCTGGAAGAAGAAAAAATTAATTTACAGACTGTAGAAATAAGACTAAAAGAACAAAAAGAAATCACACTTAAATTTAAGAGTGACCCTGATTTCTCTAATCGATAAACCCAATTACAGAACAGTGTAGAGCAGTTACACTTCAACCTTAAAGAAAGAAAACCCTCTCAATTTGTGAGACATGTACGTGATTTTCAGAAAAACCGCGCCTACACTGTTCTGGAAAAAAGGGTCCCATCACCTCGTGAAAGCAAAACTGAGATCTCCTCCTCCGAAACAGACCTTTCAGAGTCTGAGCGATCGGGGTGGAAGAGGGAGAAGAGGCAGAGGGAAAGGGTACACTAGGGGCCAAACAACAGCAAGAGGGACATCACATGGTCGCAGAGGGACAGGCAGAGGTCAGGACAACTATACATCATGTACCGAAGGTTCTTCTGCCTCTTCCTCTGCAGCGCCCCCTCCACGTCCTTTTTTAGGACCAGCCAGCAGGGACAGCAGCAGGAACCCATGTCCCTTACGTCCAAAAACCTAGTATTGAATACGGCTTCACCAAATACATTACAAGTGGTTAACCTCTCAGATATTGTTTTGTCCAAGCAGCAGGTGCATCTCCTTAGCAGGGGTCTTTCCTTTGTACCTACTGTGGCGTATGACTCCTTCACTTGGACAAAGGACTTGCACCTGTTTGCCAGAAAGCTCAGATGGCATAAATTTCATTAGGCAAAAGAAAGATGTGAATGTCAGGAACTAGGTATAGATGTTAGTGACTTGTTCACGACTAGAAATCTTGCTGACTTATTGAATGAGAACAATAGACCCAAGGGTGAGGGATTGGATTTGGATTTGGTGCAGTGGGACCTAAAGATGCTGGGCACTTCCACTGCACCAACCAAAAAGAATCTCTCTAGACAAGAACAACATGCAATGAAATCCATCAGAGACAATAAGTATTTAATTATTAAAGGGGTACTCCGCCCCTGGCATCTTATCCCCTATCCAAAGGATAGGGGATAAGATGTTAGATCGCCGTGGTCCCGCTGCTGGGGACCCCGGGGATCACCGCTGCGGCAACCCGCTATCATTACTGCGCAGAGCGAGTTCGCTCTGTGCGTAATGACGGGCGATAAAGGGGCCAGAGCAGCGTGACGTCATGGCTCCGCACATCATGACATCACGGCCAGTCCCCTTAATGCAAGTCTATGGCAGGGGGCGTGACGACCGCCAATTCCCCTCCCATAGACTTGTATTGACGGGGCGGGCCGTGACATCACGAGGGGCGGAGTCGTGATGTAATGATGCTTCGGCCCCTGTATTGCCCGTCATTACATGCAGAGCGATAGGGGGGTGCCGCAGCAGCGATCCCCGGGGTCCCCATCAGCGGGACCCTGGTGATCTGACATCTTATCCCCTATCCTTTGGATAGGGAATAAGATGTCTAGGGGCGGACTACCCCTTTAAATGCTCTGATAAATGGGGAAATATTGTAGTCCTCAACCGGACAGATTATATCCAGATGTGTCATAAGCTACTTGATGATAGAACAACTTATAAAGTTTTCCCTAGAGACCCGACTCGTGAGTATTTGCAGGGGTTGAAAGAAATAATCTCCCAAGCCAAAACTGACAAAGTTATGAGTGATAAAGAATGCCAATTTCTTCTGCCAATAAAACCAATCATTTCTACCTTCTACGCCCTCCCGAAACTACATTAGGGAGTAACACCCCTGAAGGGGTGCCCAATTGTTTCTGGAATAGGTAGCTTGGGACAGAATACTGGCATCTATTTAGACAAAGTTTTGAGTTTGTCCTTGCCCTCCTGTCCTACACAAGGGACTCAATGGACCTTTTACATACGATTGAAGGGCTATCACTTGATAAGAACACATCACTAACAAGCATAGACGTGGAAGCCCTCTACTCTTCTATTGCCCACAACGTTGGTATGAGGGCTATTTCATTCTTCCTGTCATGTAGAGGTAACCACTTTTCAGAGCACAACAATCTGATAATTAGACTACTTGATTTTGTTCTCTCCTGAAATTATTTTTTGTTTAATGGCCAAATATACCACCAGCTCAGGGGTACGGCTATGGGGAGCCCTTGTGCCCCCACATATGCCAGCATGCTCCTGGGCTGGTGGGAGGCCAGCGTTGTCTTTAATGATAAGAGGGAAACCTTTTAGAGTCTGCCCTATTATGGGCAAGATTTATTGACAATTTCCTCATTTTTTGGCAGGGATCTGAGGATGAATTCAAAGCATTTAGCTAAATAATAACTCTATTGCTTTATTTTTTACTTTTGAAATCATACTAAACTTCAGCATTTTTGGATCTGAATATTGAAAAAGATTAAAGTGGCATGCTGCGTACAATGGTACACCATAAAAAAATGGCTACTAACAGCCTCCTGAGGTGGGAGAGCTGGCACCAGGTCCCCCTAAAAAGGGGGATCCCAAGGGGCCAGTAGCTCCGCCTCAGGAGGAACTGTTCCCAAAAAGAAGACATGATTTAAGATCAAGGTTTAGAAACCGTGGTTATCCGGACTACATTCTGAGAGATGCTTTTCAACATGCCAAACGGACCCCAAGAGATGCTTTACTTACTCCTCGCAAAAAGACTGAATCTTTAAGTTCTATAAAAGTCATAGGTACATTTGACCAGGCCACAAATCCAATCACATAAATTCTAGAGAAATACTGGGGAATTTTGAAGATGGATCATGACCTATCAGAAGTTGTGAATGAAAGACCACAAATTGCATATAGGAGAGGAAAAAGCCTCGGGGATATCCTCACTCAGAGCCGCCTAATCCCAGACACACGTTCAAGGGACACTTGGCTGCGGCAACATACCACGACCGAATGGATGCTTTAAATGTGGGAAGTGTAAAGCTTGTCCCTATGTCTCAAAAACGCAAGCCTCCAGGGATACTAACTCTGAAATGAACTACACAATTAGTAATTTCATCAACTGTGATTCATGTAGAGCAATATGTGATTCATGTGGCCACCTGCCCACGTCAAATGAGATATGTTGGAAAGACGGGCCTTTAAAAGAAGAATTCTTGAACACATAGGGGGCATTAGAAATGATAGAGAGACCTCCCTGGCCACTATGAATAGTGTGCATAATGGCCGTCTAGATGGACTTAATTTTGTAGCGTTAGCATGGATCAAACCTTCTTCTCGGGATGGGGAAATTAATCGCACTCTATTACAAAAAGATGGTTGGTGGAATTATTTACTTAATTCCACTGTTCCTGGAGGCCTCAATGAACAGCAGAATTTCTCATGCTTTCTTTGAGACACGGATATGGCTCCTCCCAGAGCAATGACGAGCCATGTAGATAGTGGACCCTTAGTAGACGTCCTGTAGTAAGAGTCATTGCATTAGAAAGACCATGATCAGGGGATAACAGGAGGTTCCGGAGCAGGACTACCCTTTTTAGGGCAGCCACCCCGCCTAGGTAATAGGGGTTATTCATAGGGTGAAAAATGGACTAGTGTAGGTTCCCTAGGTCCATTATTAACCCCCCTCCCCCTGAATCTCCTGACAGCTCCTCTAGACTTAAACAGCCTAATACATCCAAGCATGTAAGTTGTGTTCACTTTTTATTCCTCACTATAGGTAAAAACTAAACTTCCATGGAAATATGTAGGATTTATATAAGGTGTGCGGGACAGTTCTCTATTGTGTACTATATTATAGTTTTATATGCTCATGCAGGTATGCATCGGAATGCATTGGATGTGTTTTCCGATAATCTGATGTTTGATGCCAATATATCTGTAGCTGCAAACCTTAATGATTTGGTGCAGTATTTATGCTAGGTATTTACATGTGGGTGCATGTATAATCTGCAGTGGACCTGTCCTTTGTAAAAGTACCCTAAGGCCTTGGTTACATGGCAAATTGGAGAGGTGGATATTGTTTCCTTTACATTCATCTGGAAATGTGTAGATTTTTGCTGCATCAATGTGATCCAAATTTTAAAAACATCTTAAAGTTTTCTAAGTATAATGTGGAATTTCCCATTGAAGTGAATGGGAGTTTTTCATGCAAAGCTATGCAGATATGGATACAGAGATTGATGATGATTCAGCTTCCAGATCAGCGTGGATTTCTATACATCTGTGATATCTCTATGGATGAATATATACATTAATAATGTGTGTGCGTACTGTATATTTATATACTGTTGCTAACTTTGTGCTCAAACTATAGAATGTAACAATAGAATGTGTTGTATAGTTTACGTACTGTGCACAATGCTGCCAAGTGTCACTACATCATTTCATGTCTGACTATAATTCTCTTTTGATCACTGACATTTATGTACAAAGCACCACAGAAACATGGACTAAAGATATAGTTCTTCTAAATCATTTCAGAACAGACCATTTAATACAGCGAATACTGTAAGTAAAAGGTTGGGCTGTGTGAAATCAATGAAAAGCACTAAATTTCATATTGTTAGGATAAAATAAATAGGAACATTCAACAGGCTTTTCATTAAAAGAAAAGATATGCGGTGTCTATAAAAAAGTTTTGTTTTTTTTTGCCAAAAAAAAATTGAAGTATGACACATGATTAGATAATGCCTTGTACAATAAAGAACTTTATTTTTAGAAATCAGATCAGGATTGTTATATGTGACATTTACAGAGTTCATGTCCAAGTTATCTTCAGAAGTGAATGAAATGTTTATTGGTTCCAAGAGAAAATGTCAGCCAAAGCCTTATCTCTGCCCCTAGCTCCAATTAATTATATGTTACCTTATATATTGTTTTATTTTAAGTGCAGGTACGAAGATCTCTGTTGCATCTTGGGCTTTGGGAGGTTTCTTAATAATTCCTCTAGTACATAATGCTAGTTAAATAAACAAGTGTCATACCATCAATGGAAGCAGACCACGTTGCTACTTAGGAGGAATTTTGCTCCTAAATGACTAATAGATAAAGAAAAAAGTATATGAAGCATGGATGGAAGATTTGGAGACTTTATGTAGTTGCCTATTACATACTGTCTATGTAAGAAAAATATTGGGGTTGTCAAGAACATGCGGAGGGCAGGGAATAGTGATCCCTAAGCTGTCCCAGCCTACTTGCCCATCAACCCTAAACGATGGATTGACAACTGGGCTACAGTGCGTGGGCATCGAAGTCCACAAAACAAATAGAACTGTACAAAGTCGGTGAACTGGTCAGGAACACAACGGGAATACAATAACCAACAAACAGATATATAAATACAAACAAGGCAGGAAATAACATACTAACAGGTCAGGAAATCAAGAGCACTGTACACACTGGACTCAGAACAAGTAACACACTAGACACCCAACTCCCATGATGGAGGGACATCAATACCAAAGCAAAATAGGCTTCTAGCTAGCGGGTACTCTCCACCGAGTGATCAGGATGCTAGCCTTGGAGGAAACAAAAATGCTAAATAGAAACAAACACAAGACACAACAGACAGAAGACTAACTCAATCAGAGATAGTCAGATTAGCACAAGACTCAGAACAGGATTCTATTTTAGGAGATCCAGGATCAAACAAGGTCAAAACAGGACTAACAAACGCACATTGTGAATACGGACTAAGGAAACACAAAGCACATGCAGAACAAACAATACAAGAATACTAAAACCCGAAAAAGTACTCAAACAAGGCAAGCTAAAATCTATATATCAAACAGGACACATAACCATGGTTAAAACCCAGGATAAATGTGTTCAGACAGACATAGTGAACATAGTGCAAACAGGGTCAGAGTAACAGGTGTAATTACCAGCAATGGGATGAGCTGAAGTGGGCTCATATCCATTCCCAGTGCTGAAGTCAGGAAGGTGAAATCTTTCCATCCCTGGGAGAATTAACACAGAATTAGTTCAGACATAAACAAAATGTCAGAACAGGACCCAAAGCAGAAAAATGCCCAACATAAATAAACAGACTAGAGATGAGCGAACTTACAGTAAATTTGATTCGTCACAGACTTCTCGGCTCGGCAGTTGATGACTTATCCTGCATAAATTAGTTCAGCTTTCAGGTGCTCCGGTGGGCTGGAAAACGTGGATACAGTCCTAGGAAAGAGTCTCCTAGGACTGTATCCACCTTTTCCAGCCCACGGGAGCACCTGAAAGCTGAACTAATTTATGCACGATAAGTCATCAACTGCCGAGCCGAGAAGTTTGTGACGAATCAAATTTACTTTAAGTTCGCTCATCTCTAAAACAGACATAACTGGTGTATTAAAGATTCTCAAAATGTTATGCTTCAAGTAAGAACTTAGAAGAAAAGCAAGAATGGCAGGTGGTAGTGGAGTTCTATTAGGGAGAATGGTGAGGAGAGTCATCCTGCCCCTTGTATTGGTGCAGAAGATTGTATTCACCACAAAGAGATTAAAGATTAGGGATGAAATCAGAGGTCAGTCTGCCTTAATAATTTGCTCAATTTGGTTCCAGAAAGTTGCAATTACCAGGCAAGCTGGCAAGCTATGTGTAAACAACCCAGTGTGTTAACATTGCCAGCACAAGTTGGAATTAAACAGTTTGTCTACATATAACCAACATGGAGTCTTGTACCAGCAATGTATAATGGTTTTATTGCAGGGGAAAACAGTGAGAGAAGCCAGGTGAGTGTACAAGAAAGGTATGTACTTCTAACCAAGAGAGGAAAATGTCCAGTTGATGTTCCCCTTAAAGGGGTACCCCAGCAGAATTTTTTTTTTATTAATTGGTGCCAGAAAGTTAAACTGATTTGTAAATTACTTTTACTTAAAAATCTAAATCCTTCCAGTACTTATCAGTTGCTGTATGTCCCACATGAAGTTCTTTTTCTTTTTGAATTTATTTTCTGTCTGACCACAGTGCTCTCTGCTGACACCTGTGTCCATTTCAGGTACTGTCCAGAGCAGGAGAAAATCCTCATAGAAAACCTCTCCTGCTCTGGACAGTTCCTGACATGGACAGAGGGGTCAGCAGAGAGCACTGTGGTCAGACAGAAAGGGAACTCAAAAAGAAAATAACTTACTGTGGAATATACAGCAGCTGATAAGTAATGGAAGGATTAAGATTTTTAAATAGAAGTAATTAACACATCTGTTTAACTTTCTGTCTCCAGTTGGTTTAAAAAAAAAAAATGTTCCACTTGAATATCCCTTTAAAGCAAGAATGCCTGTTTGCACACGGGTTTACAAATGGGTATTTATGTTAAAATACAGGTCAGCCCACTGCTTTGCTCAACTTGCTTTGTATTGTAATGTGAGATCTTTCTATTGGCCCATTCTGAAGTCACACTGCTGGAATTTGTTGTGAAGCTAGTAATGCAGTAATGTCTGAGGTCAGTCCACTACACAGTGCTTAGCTAGTTTGCTATGTGTTGTGTTTGCGAAGGCTTTTTGGGATCAGCAGTTCCACGGTAAGTTCCCCTGTGCACTGCTCATTGCTTATTTTTTTCTCAAAAATGGTGGCTGCAATGCAGTACATAGAGTTTTATCAGTCTCTTGAACACACTCTTATAATTGGCTAACCTGAAATCATATAATATTGCTGCTGGCTGCAAGGTATACTGGGGAAGCCTAACATCATGGCAAAAATGTAATGTTTGGCGAGCTGTCTTAGCCCATAGTTCTGAGCAATACCAGGTTTGCTGAGCTCATTGAGCTCATCACTAAGATTTAGCTTATAGCTTACTTAGAGCTGCCGGGGAGATAGCAGAAGCAGTGTTGAGGGTGGGTTCAAAACCACATTCAAATAAAAAAGCAGGATTATCTGACATTGCACAAAGAGAAGCATGTGGGGACAGCCCCATATGCATACATTATCTCTTCCTAGTGTGCTCTTTTCCCAGCTTATTATAGCAATAGGTCAAGGTTTAAACACTCAGACATAAACTGATCAAAACTTTTGACATCTCTACAAACATGTCATAAGTGACAGTGCCTCTTTAAGTAAAAAAAAAAATCTCACATTGCTTCTGACCCCCCCCCCCCCCCCCCAAATTAACCTTGGTTTGTGACCCTTTGTTTTTGTCTTTAGCTTCTTATTAAAAACACTTTCTTCCTGTACTTTATTTCACTTAATTATGTACCCACTTTCCTCTAGAATATACATATTAAGAAGGCTGTAGGCTGTACACAAGTTTTTTTGGTTTACAAAAGTCCCCAAATTTTGCATTTGTGCAATGTTTTGCATGGGGGAATGTCATCCTGCAGCCCAGAACCTATTCTAAGATAGGTTCATGGTTAACACAGAAATTACCATCTAGCCATCCAAATGATTTAACATTTCTCCTACATGAATCTTCAATAGTCTGCAAAAGACTTTAAAAGATGTCAAGGTAAGCAATTAAAGTAGTATCAGACTTATGTGCCAGGCAAATAATTATTTGTGCTAAGTGAAAACATATTTCTACCATTGAGGACATACATATGTAGAAAAATATATAAAATAGTTCTATAAACCTTTTCTAAAACTCCTTTTTAAACATTTATGAATGGGGGCTGAGCTGTTGGGATTAAAGGGGTACTCCGGTGAAAACCTTTTTTCTTTTAAATCAACTGGTGGCAGAAAGTTAAACATATTTGTAAATTACTTCTATTAAAAAATCTTAATACTTCCAGTACTTATTAGCTGCTGAATGCTACAGAGAAAATTCCGTTCTTTTTGGAACACTGATGACATCACGAGCACAGCGCTCTATGCTGACATCTCTGTCCATTTTAGCAACCATGCATAGCAGATGAATGCAAAGGGCAGCATGGTGGCTCAGTGGTTAGCACTGCTGCCTTGCAGTGCTGGGGACTTGGGTTCTAATCCCACTAAGGACAGCAATAAGTAAAGTGTAATTATTATTATAATAACATCAGCAGAGAGAACTGTGGTTGTGATGTCATCAGAGAGCATTCCAAAAAGAAAAGAATTTCCTCTGTAGTATTCAGCAGCTAAAAGTAAAGGAAGGATTAAGATTTTTTAATAGAAGTAATTTACAAATATGTTTAACTTTCTGCCACCAGTTGATTTAAAAGAAAAAAGGTTTTCACCGGAGTACCCCTTTAAATATTATTGAGTACAAGAGTCACAGCCTATGTACTTGACTGTATGTTTTGTGCCAAGCCTGGAATTGGACCCCATACCATAGGATCAGTAAATTATTTCCTAAGGCTGGGTTTTCACTTAGTATCTTTTGAAAACCGGCCACTGCAGTTTTTAAAAGAGTTATCAGCCATAAGGGGATTTTAGTACTTACCTGCCAGACGATTATGGACATGCGTAGAAAGGTTATGTGCTTGTCTTGGGGCTTAATGCCTGTGGTGTGAGATTACCATAACACTAAGGCTATCTTTGTTTTGAAATGGCTATTTACTGTTGGAGTTCCCTCCCTCCAACTACAAGTCACAGGATTCTTTGCTTGTAAGTGTGAGGTCACTTTATTCCCATCCACACATCAGTCACCCCGACCATTGAAACACATGTGCTCATTGTATGCAGTAGACCAGTGTTTTCTAAACAGGGTGCCTCCAGCTATTGCAAATCTACAATTTCATGCAGCGGTCGCTTCACCCATTGAAGCAGACAGGCTCCCTTTCAACACCTAACTAGTGATGTATAACTAGTGATGTAATGTCTCCGGCCGCACTGCAACCTGGGAAAACCTGAGACAACACATATTTTGTATACTGATGAAAAGATCAAATAAGAATTGCAAGGCCACCATCAAACACAGGTACATAAACTATTTTATTAACTTCACTAACTTTACTGCCTTTGCAGCATAGTAAAATGCGACAATTTCAAATAGAAAATCATGGAATACACCTTTAAACTAAAGCCAGAAGTGGATTTGAAAGGAATGGGAGATATAAAGGAAAAACTTCCTATACAATCCACTTTTGGCACCAGACAACCCTTTTAAAATTCCAGGGATTAGCATCACACCACAACTTATTTTCACAACAAGTGCATAAACTACGTACACAGTAAAAAAAAGTCAAGTTCACATGAACCTCAACAAACGTAGTGCATTAAAAGTTAGATAAAAAGCTGCATTCAACAAACAATGCATTGTTAGGTGAAAACAACATTTCCACTTTTATTGAAAACTAGCTGAGTATCCGGCGTTGCCCGGTTATTCCTTTCTAATCCTTGTTGGGGAGGAAAATCAACAAAGGAGGAAACTTTTAAAGGAAATCTGTCATCAGAATCACCCACACTAAACCTGTTACACAGGCTTGTAGTGCGGGTGATCCTGATTAAAACGCTCCTTACCTGGTTAAAAATGGTTCAGCGGTTCTTCAGATATCTTTATTTTTAGTTTTCTGTTATTCCCTGGCTTGGGACTCAGTGGGAGGTGTTATCATCTGGGACTCGGCCACACGTCATTCTAGCTGGGCGAAGCGGCCGCCCGGCTCATGAATATTCATGAACTTATCCTCGTTGTCACGATGCCGGCTGGCAGGTAGTGGATCCTCTGTGCCAGAGAGGGATTGGCGAGGACCGCGCTAGTGGACCGGTTCTAAATCACTACAGGTTTTCACCAGAGCCCGCCGCAAAGCGGGATGGTCTTGCTGCGGCGGTAGTGACCAGGTCGTATCCACTAGCAACGGGTCACCTCTCTGACTGCTGATGATAGGCGAGGTACAAGGGAGTAGACAGAAGCAAGGTCGGACGTAGCAGAAGGTCGGGGGCAGGCGGCAAGGTTCGTAGTCAGGGTGGATAGCAGAAGTTCTGGTAAACAGGCTTTAGACACACAATACGCTTTCACTAGGCACAAGGGCAACAAGATCCGGCAAGGGAGTGCATGGGAGGAGGTTAGATATAGTCAGGGACCAGGTGGAAGCCAATTAAGCTAATTGGGCCAGGCACCAATCATTGGTGCACTGGCCCTTTAAGTCTCAGGGAGCTGGCGCGCGCGCGCCCTAGAGAGCGGAGCCGCGCGCGCCAGCACATGACAGCAGGGGACGGGAACGGGTAAGTGACCTGGGATGCGATTCGCGAGCGGGCGCGTCCCGCTGTGCGAATCGCATCCCCAACGGCCATGACAGTGCAGCGCTCCCGGTCAGCGGGACTGACCGGGGAGCTGCAGGGAGAAAGACGCCGTGAGCGCTCCGGGGAGGAGCGGGGACCCGGAGCGCTAGGCGTAACAGTACCCCCCCCCTTAGGTCTCCCCTTTTTTTTGTCCGGTGACTGCCTCCCCTGGGATGAGGACACCGGGAAGGAATGGATGGTTTCCTCAATGGCAGGCAGTACAGCAGGAGTAGGAATGGGGAGGGAGGGCAGAGGGTGAAGCTTGGCACGGGGCAGGGAGACACAAGGACGGGAGCCATGAGGGGACACAGAGGCTTGCCTGAAGGGACTGGGAGGGGGGGAGAGGCATTTTCTGTGGCAGGCAGAGTCCCTAACGACCTTAGGGGGACCGGATACAGGAGGAACCACAGGGTCACGGCAGGGAGTACTGGGAACTGGTTTAAGGCAGTCCTTGGAACAAGAGGGACCCCAACTCTTGATCTCCCCAGTGGACCAGTCCAGGGTTGGGGAATGGTGTAGAAGCCAGGGTAGTCCAAGGAGAATTTCGGAAGTGCAATTGGGAAGGACCAAAAATTCAATTTTCTCGTGATGAGGTCCGATGCACATTAGGAGGGGCTCCGTGCGGTAACGCACGGTGCAATCCAACCTGGCTCCGTTGACCGCGGAAATGTGGAGTGGCTTGACAAGACGGGTCATCGGAATGCGGAATTTATTCACCAAGGACTCCCGAATAAAATTCCCAGAAGCACCAGAGTCCAGGCAGGCCACGGCTGAGAGGGAAGAGCTGGCTGAAGTAGAAATCCGTACAGGCACCGTGAGACGTGGAGAAGCCGACTTAGCATCCAGAGACGCCACACCCACGAGAGCTGGGTGCGAGCGTGCGTTTCCCAGACGTGGAGGACGGATAGGGCAATCCACCAAAAAATGTTCGGTACTGGCACAGTACAGACAAAGATTCTCTTCCTTACGGCGATTCCTCTCTTCCAGGGTCAGGCGAGACCGATCCACTTGCATGGCTTCCTCGGCGGGATGCCTAGGCGCAGATTGCAGTGGAGACTGTGGGAGAGGTGTCCAGAGATCTAAGTCTTTTTCCTGGCGGAGCTCTTGATGTCTCTCAGAAAAACGCATGTCAATGCGCGTGGCTAGATGAATGAGTTCATGCAGGTTAGCAGGAGTTTCTCGTGCGGCCAGAACATCTTTAATGTTGCTGGATAGGCCTTTTTTAAAGGTCGCGCAGAGGGCCTCATTATTCCAGGAAAGTTCAGAAGCAAGAGTACGGAATTGTATGGCGTACTCGCCAACGGAAGAATTACCCTGGACCAGGTTCAGCAGGGCAGTCTCAGCAGAAGAGGCTCGGGCAGGTTCCTCAAAGACACTTCGAATTTCCGAGAAGAAGGAGTGTACAGAGGCAGTGACGGGGTCATTGCGGTCCCAGAGCGGTGTGGCCCATGACAGAGCTTTTCCAGACAGAAGGCTGACTACGAAAGCCACCTTAGACCTTTCAGTAGGAAACTGGTCCGACATCATCTCCAAGTGCAGAGAACATTGCGAAAGAAAGCCACGGCAAAACTTAGAGTCCCCATTAAATTTGTCCGGCAAGGACAGGCGGAGGCTAGGAGTGGCCACTCGCTGCGGAAGGGGTGCAGGAGCTGGCGGAGGAGATGATTGCTGCTGAAGTTGCGACTGAAGTTGCTGCACAATGGTGAATACTTCCGACAGCTGGTGGGTTAGATGGGCGATCTGTCGGGATTGCTGGGCGACCACCATGGTGATATCAGAGATATAAGGCAGAGGGACGTCAGCGGGATCCATGGCCGGATCTACTGTCACGATGCCGGCTGGCAGGTAGTGGATCCTCTGTGCCAGAGAGGGATTGGCGAGGACCGCGTTAGTGGACCGGTTCTAAATCACTACAGGTTTTCACCAGAGCCCGCCGCAAAGCGGGATGGTCTTGCTGCGGCGGTAGTGACCAGGTCGTATCCACTAGCAACGGGTCACCTCTCTGACTGCTGATGATAGGCGAGGTACAAGGGAGTAGACAGAAGCAAGGTCGGACGTAGCAGAAGGTCGGGGGCAGGCGGCAAGGTTCGTAGTCAGGGTGGATAGCAGAAGTTCTGGTACACAGGCTTTAGACACACAATACGCTTTCACTAGGCACAAGGGCAACAAGATCCGGCAAGGGAGTGCATGGGAGGAGGTTAGATATAGTCAGGGACCAGGTGGAAGCCAATTAAGCTAATTGGGCCAGGCACCAATCATTGGTGCACTGGCCCTTTAAGTCTCAGGGAGCTGGCGCGCGCGCGCCCTAGAGAGCGGAGCCGCGCGCGCCAGCACATGACAGCAGGGGACGGGAACGGGTAAGTGACCTGGGATGCGATTCGCGAGCGGGCGCGTCCCGCTGTGCGAATCGCATCCCCAACGGCCATGACAGTGCAGCGCTCCCGGTCAGCGGGACTGACCGGGGAGCTGCAGGGAGAAAGACGCCGTGAGCGCTCCGGGGAGGAGCGGGGACCCGGAGCGCTAGGCGTAACACTCGTGGTCTAACTCCTTTTTCTAGTTCTGGTTCATAAGGATAAGGTCATGAATATTCATGAGCCGGGTGGCAGCTCCGCCCAGCTAGAATGACGTGTGGCCGAGTCCGAGATGATAACACCTCCCACTGAGTCCCAAGCCAGGGAATAACAGAAAACTAAAAATAAAGATATCTGAAGAACCGCTGAACCATTTTTAACCAGGTAAGGAGCGTTTTAATCAGGATCACCCGCACTACAAGCCTGTGTAACAGCTTTAGTGCGGGTGATTCTGATGACAGATTTCCTTTAACTTCATATCCCATCCTCAAATATTGTTGTCATATCCAAATCCCATATCTCGTCCCCATATCCCGTCCTCATATCTCGACCTCATATCCTGACCTCATATCCCGTCCTCATATCCTGTCCTCATATCCCTTCCTCATATCCCGACCTCATATCCTGTCTTCATATCCCGTCCTCATATCCATACCTCATATCTCGACCTTCTATCCTGTCCTCCTATCCCGTCATCATAACCCGTCCTCATATCCCGTCCACATAACCCGTCCTCATATCCCGTTCTCATATCTTGACCTCCAATCACGACCACCAATCCCATCTTCATATCCTGTCCTCTTACAGTGGGGATCAAAAGTTTGGGCTCCCCAGGTAAAAATTTGTATTAATGTGCATAAAGAAGTCAAGAAAAAATGGATAAATCTCCAAAAGGCATCAAATTACAGATGAGACATTCTTATATGTTAACAAAAGTTAGATTTTATTTCCATCATTAACACTTTCAAAATAACAGAAAAAAAATGGTGTCTGCAAAAGTTTGGGCACACTGTAGAGTTAATATCTTGTACTGCTGCCTTTGGCAAGTATTACAGCTTGTAAACCCTTTTTGTAGCCAGCCAAGAGTCTTTCAATTCTTGTTTGAGTTATCTTTGCCCATTCTTCCTTACAAAAGTCTTCTAGTTCTTTGAGATCTCTGGGCTGTCTGTCACACACTGCTCTTTTAAAGTCTATCCATAGATTTTCAATTATGTTGAGGTCAGATTGAGAAGGCCATGGCAAAACCTTCAGTTTACGCCTCTTGATGTAATCCCCCGTGGATTTCGAGGTGTGGTTAGGATCATTATCCATTTGTAGAAGCCATCCTCTCTTTAACTTCAGCTTTTTCACAGAAAACATCAAGTTAGCATCCAAATTTTGCTGAAATGTTATTGAATCCATTTTCCTTCTACTCATGAGATGTTCCCTGTGCCACTGGGTGCAATACATCTCCAAAGCATGATTGATCCACCCCCATGCTTAACAGTTGCACAGAGGTTCTTTTCATTAAATTCTGCTCCCCTTCTTCTCCAAACGTACCTTTGCTCATTCCGGCCAAAAAGTTCAATTTTTTACCTCATTGGTCCACAGAACTTGTTTCCAAAATGCATCAGGCTTGTCTATATATTCATTTGCAAAGTTCAAACGCTGATTTTTGTGGTGAGGACATAGAAGAGGTTTTCTTCTGATGACTCTTCCATGAAGACCATATTTGTACAAGTATCTCTGTATAGTGGAATAGTGTACCACAACTCCAGTGTCTGACAGATCTTTCTGGAGGGATTGTGCAGTCAAACATGGGTTTTGAATAGTTTTTCTCACAATCCTGCGAGTTGTTCTGTCTGATATTTTTCTTGGTCTTCCAGATCTTGCTTTAACTTCCACTGTTCCCAATGACTGCCATTTCTTAACAGAGAATATTGACATCTGAAAACATTTTGCTATCTTATAGCCTTCTCCAGCTTTGTGAGTGTCAACTATTTTCAGTTTCAGCTTTCTAAACAACTCCTTAAAAGAACCCAAGGTGCTGATTGTTGGGTAAAGGTCAGATGAGTCTAGGCATTTAAAACCTTTGAGATTGACATCACCTTGTCTTCCCAGATGATGATTAAGAACAATCCATTATCCAAAAAGAAAAAGAAACACGCAAAACAGCGCACACCCATAGATATCAAAAGAGTACTTTTATTTAATACATGAATCAAAGAGACAGACAAGATTGTTTTAAAAACATTTAAAACAGGCCTAAAAGCAGCCAAAGCACAAAAACGGGGTGAGCTCCCTCAACAAAGGGATCCCCACCCAGGGCACATGCCTAATACAGTACATCAATATCGTCCCTATGTCATACAAATAAACTACCGCATGACACTAAATTCATCACAACAGCCCATATACAACCTGTATTCTCATGTAGCAAGTAGTGGTGAAGTGACACAGGACGGTTAATGGAGGTGTTACCAGGCAAGTGCCCCCCTAAAGACCCCACGCGTTCCGTTGCCCGTCGGCAACTTCCTCAGGGGTGTTGTGCTTCTATTTCCCTACATCTGTCTTATATATATTCCATAATCAATTTAATTACAAAGGTCTGTTTGACCAGAAGGAGATACCTGTGAGTCTCTGTGGTTTCATGTCCGAATTCTACTTCCGGGTCTCCTACCCGGGCGCTGTCGCTCGCTTGAACTTCCGGGTCGTGCCCATAGCTCCACATGTCAACCACTCCGTAATCCAAACTTCCAGATCACACCCACAACTCTAAAACGTCATCCACACATGCGCACTCCATACTACAAAATTCATTACTTGCGCTTGCGCAGTGCGCTCCAGATTACACTTAGTCATTCATTCATTCTTGGGCTACGTCCTGGCAATCCCCTATGTGTAACATTTGTAGCTGTGCGCTCTATTACTATGGTCACAAATTAATTCATCTATAGTCTTTCAAATAGTGGTTCCCCAGTACTATGTGCTTCAATAAACCAATATTATAAACAAAAAATATATATATATAGAAGATTTTATAGACAATTTAAGATCAATAAATAATGATAATAAAATTAAAATTCTGACAGAATGATTAAATAACAATATATATATAATTCATATCCCCAAATAAATTCGTACACCATTCCCTATATAAATTCATGATAATAAATCCAAGTGATTATGACTCCCCGTGAGTATAAATTATAAATTAACGTGAATACAAAATCACATAAAGTACACATAAGACTATAAATGTAATAATAATATAGTGTTATAAAAAATATATATATATGTATGTATAAAGAAATAAAAAATAAAAAATAATAAAAAATAAAAAATAAATAAATAATAATAAATATCAACTAAAGCAATTTATATTATAATCATAGATAATTCTTATACCATTATTATTATGTATCATCAATAGGAACCATTTGTTTGTTATTTCAAATATTTACCAGACTCAATATACGCGTAACCATAGTGACGAGTACGCACTAAGGAGCCCCTAAAATGGGGCCCAGTATTTCTGTATAACCCCGATGAGATACCTATTTTCTCCCACATAATATAATAGAGTACATGATTAGGCAAAGGGGAACACACCCCAACATATCTCGATAAGAACCACAACATACATGGACCCACATTATTTCATCATATCATACCACATGTACACATAATCCACACAGTACCACACAGTTATTCTTCATCCTCTACCTAATAGACCACAGGTATCTCCTTCAAACTTCGTATATTGTCATGTAACTATATTTTGTTGAACAGACTATAACAGTTATTTATAACCAATTATAACCAATTAATCAAAGATTAGTGTCATATGTATGTACAGTATACATAGTGCGGCCAAATATAACCCCCACCAGCTCGCCCCACCCCAACATATTTCTGGTGATTCTTGCTTTGTAGGGCAAAAACATTTCCAAAAGCCCATTGTCCATTATCTCCCGTGTCATCCATCAATATGAGCACATTCTGAGTTGTTCCCAGACATAGCGTTTCTTAGTGTCACCCATCAATATGAACACATTCCCCATATCTTCTACACATAACATATCCTAGGGAGTCCAAGTCTCCTCCGTGGCCAGGATCGTACTCTCATAGGGTCGAATGTCCTCTGATAGCATTTAGATGTCCTCATCACTCCAGTTATTTCACACTCTCCAATCTTTATCTGCCTCAATATATGGTTGTTATATGAACAGGTAATCTAGAATATCAATGTAATATAGATTGTTAGAATTTGGAAAATATGTACCAACAGTTCCGAATATCCTCCTTAGTCCTGATCTCTGGGGATCTAGTATTGTAATTCCTGGGGCGCATGAATCAATTCATAAGCGTGAAATCAGAATCTGGTGTGCACCATAGTCTACATAAACTGTATACTAATCTCAATAATAAGGTGGGGTAATTGTGCGTGTCCCCCATCCCAAAACCACCCAGCGTGAATAAATGATAACTAACTACCCATCCCTCAATCCCTGGTAATGTCGTGGTGTGCCAACTAAATCTATTATGAAGATTGGAAGCTGTAGGTCTGCGCCCAGACACACTATAGTGCATCCCAGCGCCCACCCACCTCCCCCAATGCAGTGTATTATGTGAATGAAACTATGTGTCCGTGTAGGTAGTGTGTTAGTAATGTGCAACCCAATACAATGATCCCTGTGTGCTGAATATTGAATGTACTACCCCCCCCCCCTCCCCCCCCCCCCCCCCAAAACCACACTAACCTCTATGGTTACAACCACCCACATCCACTCGTGCCTCGCAGTGCCACCATCACCATAGGCCCACCACTCAAGTCAATATATTTGCTTATAATTACAGGCCCATCACCAGATCCATCCCATATATGTGTCCCCAGATAGAGTCAAGGAATCCCAAAAATAAGACTCAAGGAGGAAAAATACCAACATAGATTAAATAAAAGTAGATTGGATTGGATTGGAGTGGAAAAGATTATGATAGTATTAGAATGAATTGGAAAGAACACTTACCCCAAGAAGCCTGTAAACAGGAGTTCCTCATTGAGACCACGTGGTGTCTCTGTCCCCAAGTCATAGATCCACTTTGACTCCGCCTGTAGGAGCTTCCTTGTCACTGGACCACCCCTAATGTTAGTAGTTATTTTTTCAAGGCCAACCACTCGTAGCCCAATAGATTTTCCTGCATGATACTTCAAAAAATGCCCTGCAACAGAAGTAAGGGGTTTGTACAGTGTTGCGTCACGTCTGGCCAGGGCTATGGTCGAGAGGTGTTTTTGCACCCTCTTCCGCAGCTGCTGGCCAGTTTGACCCACATAGGTCTTTCCGCATGGGCAGATCAATGCATATATTACCTGGGTGGTCTTGCAGTTGATGTAATCTCTCAGGGGAAAGTCTTGTCCGTTAGTCCGATTGACGAACTTCTCCGTGGGTGTCATATGTTGACACACACTACAACTTCCACATGGGAAGGAACCCTTCAGTTTTCTTCCTCTCCCCAGGCTTCTTGTCGGTCTCTGGAAATGACTCTTTGTGAGTATATCTTTTAAATTAGGAGCTCTCTTCGCTACCACCAGAGGTGTCTTGGGAATAATCCCACGAATCCTATTGTCCGACTGTAGTATGCTCCAGTTGTCCTGCAGAATTTTCCTCAAACCTGACCATTGGTTATTGAACGTTGTCACAAACCTCAGGGATTCATCCTTTCTTTTCTTGTCTTTTCTGTTGGTTTTAAGTAACATCTGGCGGTCAGAGCTATTGGCCCTCTGATATGCCTTGGAAATCACCTTTTTCGGGTAGCCTCGTTCACGGAATCTGGAAGTCAAGTTTGAGGCTTCCATCTTGAAATCTGGGTTTTCCGTGCAATTGCGCTTCACCCTCAAAAACTGCCCCACTGGAATCCCTCGTCGTGTATGTTCTGGGTGGAAAGATGCATAGTGAAGCAAACTGTTCGTAGCTGTTTCCTTTCTGTATAGTTTCGTCATCAGGCAGTCATCCTTTTTCGTAATCCGGAGGTCCAAAAATTCAACTGTATTGGGGGAGATGGAGAAAGTTAAAGAAATATTCAGGTCATTGTGGTTGAGGGAGGAGATAAACTCAAGACACTCCTCCCTCGAACCCTGCCAAATAAATAAAATATCATCTATGAATCTGAACCAATGCAAAACCCGATCAAAGTACCGCGACGGGTACACACACGCCCCCTCCCACCAACCCAAAAAGAGGTTGGCGAAAGAGGGGGCACAGCGAGCACCCATCGCGGTACCAGACACCTGTAAATAAAAATGACTGTCAAAAACAAAATAATTGTGGCGAAGAACAAAATCCAGAAGTTGCAAAACAAATAAATCTAAATCTAATGCTCTCTCTCCATCTCCCCTTTCCTCCAGGAAGTGTGAGACCGCTCTAATCCCATGGTCATGGGCAATATTAGAGTAAAGGGACTCCACATCACAGGTAACAAGATAAACTTCATCCGGTAAAGATATACCCTGAATAGCCTCAATTAAATGGCTGGAGTCCCGAATGTAAGATGGTAAGTTCCTGACCATGGGCTGTAGATGGTAATCAACAAACTCACATGCCTTTTCACACAGACTGCCTATGCCCGAAACTATTGGGCGTCCAGGTGGGTCCACTAGTCTCTTATGTACCTTAGGAAGCATGTAAAAGGTAGCAACACAAGGTTCTCTCACCTGCATAAAATCATGTTCTCTCTTGGATATGGTTCCTGCTTCCCTTGCTGTGTCGAGCAGGTGCGATAATTTCCGCTTGAAGACCTCAGTAGGGTCCATAGGTAACTTCTGGTAGTATTGTTTATTATCCAACTGACGCTGTGCTTCCTTCATGTACTGTTCAACCGGCCACAACACAACATTTCCTCCCTTGTCCGCTTCTTTTATCAAGAATTTATCGTTTTTCTGTAGGTTGTTCAATGCCAATCGTTCTTCCCCAGAGAGGTTTTGGCCTATAAGAGAATTTTTTGGTAGTCCCTGAATATGTTCTCTTACAGTATTGAAGAAGACTTGAATAGCTGGGAATAGGGACAATGGTGGTGCAGTCTTTGAGGGTACATAGCAAGGACAACGGTCATCTTGATTCCTTACCTCATTTTCATTCAGTAGTTCCATGAGATTCCGCAGGACATCCTGGTCATCTGTCTCCAAGTCATTAAGTGCTGATGGTTGAGAATGTATCATTTTGAGGGTTAGTTTCCTACAAAAAAGATATAGATCTTTGGTCAATTCAAAGTGGTTGATCCTGTACATAGGGGAAAAGGAGAGCCCGCGTTTTAATACCGATATTTCTGCATCCGTTAACACATGATTGGAAAGGTTAACTATCTGTAGTTCCTTGTTGGAGACCTCCATCCCTCTGGCCTCACCAGTATTGGGCTCAAATACTGGCGAGGAGATTGTTGGACCGATCACTTGTGTTTCCTCCTGCGGAGGTTGGGGGGTGGGCCCCCTACTCTCGGGCCCCCTCTTTTTATTATTCCGTTTCCCCCGTCTGGTCCTCCTCCGTCCGTGTCGCTCCCTTCCGTGGACAAAAAATCACTACTGCTTGTAGCTCTTTCTCCCTCCTTGTCCTCATTAGAATTTTTCCTTCTATATCTAGGTCTCCTATTCCCTTTATGATTCCACCTATAGGCATTTTGTCGCTCATAATCACCTCTATCACGATTAAACTTCCATTTTTTGCCCTCCATAACATCCCTCTCAAATTTATCCATAATTGTTTTGAGCTTTTCCTGAAAAGGGACTACCAAAGTGTCTTTGTCAAACAATGGCAATTGTACCTCCAAACTCTTCAATTTCTCCTTTAGCTCTTTCAATACCTCCTTGTCATGATCCAATAACATATTAACCAGAATCTTAGAGCACAGGGCCAGACCTGTCTCCCAGGTTTGCTTAAAGTCAGAAGTGACCTCCCACGAAGGGAATATTTGTACCCTTAGCCCCCTAGGATACAGGGAGAGTTTGACATACTCCTCTAGGCTAGATATGTTCCACCATATCCTGGTAATCTGTTTCCTAGGGGGCTAAGGGTACAAATATTCCCTTCGTGGGAGGTCACTTCTGACTTTAAGCAAACCTGGGAGACAGGTCTGGCCCTGTGCTCTAAGATTCTGGTTAATATGTTATTGGATCATGACAAGGAGGTATTGAAAGAGCTAAAGGAGAAATTGAAGAGTTTGGAGGTACAATTGCCATTGTTTGACAAAGACACTTTGGTAGTCCCTTTTCAGGAAAAGCTCAAAACAATTATGGATAAATTTGAGAGGGATGTTATGGAGGGCAAAAAATGGAAGTTTAATCGTGATAGAGGTGATTATGAGCGACAAAATGCCTATAGGTGGAATCATAAAGGGAATAGGAGACCTAGATATAGAAGGAAAAATTCTAATGAGGACAAGGAGGGAGAAAGAGCTACAAGCAGTAGTGATTTTTTGTCCACGGAAGGGAGCGACACGGACGGAGGAGGACCAGACGGGGGAAACGGAATAATAAAAAGAGGGGGCCCGAGAGTAGGGGGCCCACCCCCCAACCTCCGCAGGAGGAAACACAAGTGATCGGTCCAACAATCTCCTCGCCAGTATTTGAGCCCAATACTGGTGAGGCCAGAGGGATGGAGGTCTCCAACAAGGAACTACAGATAGTTAACCTTTCCAATCATGTGTTAACGGATGCAGAAATATCGGTATTAAAACGCGGGCTCTCCTTTTCCCCTATGTACAGGATCAACCACTTTGAATTGACCAAAGATCTATATCTTTTTTGTAGGAAACTAACCCTCAAAATGATACATTCTCAACCATCAGCACTTAATGACTTGGAGACAGATGACCAGGATGTCCTGCGGAATCTCATGGAACTACTGAATGAAAATGAGGTAAGGAATCAAGATGACCGTTGTCCTTGCTATGTACCCTCAAAGACTGCACCACCATTGTCCCTATTCCCAGCTATTCAAGTCTTCTTCAATACTGTAAGAGAACATATTCAGGGACTACCAAAAAATTCTCTTATAGGCCAAAACCTCTCTGGGGAAGAACGATTGGCATTGAACAACCTACAGAAAAACGATAAATTCTTGATAAAAGAAGCGGACAAGGGAGGAAATGTTGTGTTGTGGCCGGTTGAACAGTACATGAAGGAAGCACAGCGTCAGTTGGATAATAAACAATACTACCAGAAGTTACCTATGGACCCTACTGAGGTCTTCAAGCGGAAATTATCGCACCTGCTCGACACAGCAAGGGAAGCAGGAACCATATCCAAGAGAGAACATGATTTTATGCAGGTGAGAGAACCTTGTGTTGCTACCTTTTACATGCTTCCTAAGGTACATAAGAGACTAGTGGACCCACCTGGACGCCCAATAGTTTCGGGCATAGGCAGTCTGTGTGAAAAGGCATGTGAGTTTGTTGATTACCATCTACAGCCCATGGTCAGGAACTTACCATCTTACATTCGGGACTCCAGCCATTTAATTGAGGCTATTCAGGGTATATCTTTACCGGATGAAGTTTATCTTGTTACCTGTGATGTGGAGTCCCTTTACTCTAATATTGCCCATGACCATGGGATTAGAGCGGTCTCACACTTCCTGGAGGAAAGGGGAGATGGAGAGAGAGCATTAGATTTAGATTTATTTGTTTTGCAACTTCTGGATTTTGTTCTTCGCCACAATTATTTTGTTTTTGACAGTCATTTTTATTTACAGGTGTCTGGTACCGCGATGGGTGCTCGCTGTGCCCCCTCTTTCGCCAACCTCTTTTTGGGTTGGTGGGAGGGGGCGTGTGTGTACCCGTCGCGGTACTTTGATCGGGTTTTGCATTGGTTCAGATTCATAGATGATATTTTATTTATTTGGCAGGGTTCGAGGGAGGAGTGTCTTGAGTTTATCTCCTCCCTCAACCACAATGACCTGAATATTTCTTTAACTTTCTCCATCTCCCCCAATACAGTTGAATTTTTGGACCTCCGGATTACGAAAAAGGATGACTGCCTGATGACGAAACTATACAGAAAGGAAACAGCTACGAACAGTTTGCTTCACTATGCATCTTTCCACCCAGAACATACACGACGAGGGATTCCAGTGGGGCAGTTTTTGAGGGTGAAGCGCAATTGCACGGAAAACCCAGATTTCAAGATGGAAGCCTCAAACTTGACTTCCAGATTCCGTGAACGAGGCTACCCGAAAAAGGTGATTTCCAAGGCATATCAGAGGGCCAATAGCTCTGACCGCCAGATGTTACTTAAAACCAACAGAAAAGACAAGAAAAGAAAGGATGAATCCCTGAGGTTTGTGACAACGTTCAATAACCAATGGTCAGGTTTGAGGAAAATTCTGCAGGACAACTGGAGCATACTACAGTCGGACAATAGGATTCGTGGGATTATTCCCAAGACACCTCTGGTGGTAGCGAAGAGAGCTCCTAATTTAAAAGATATACTCACAAAGAGTCATTTCCAGAGACCGACAAGAAGCCTGGGGAGAGGAAGAAAACTGAAGGGTTCCTTCCCATGTGGAAGTTGTAGTGTGTGTCAACATATGACACCCACGGAGAAGTTCGTCAATCGGACTAACGGACAAGACTTTCCCCTGAGAGATTACATCAACTGCAAGACCACCCAGGTAATATATGCATTGATCTGCCCATGCGGAAAGACCTATGTGGGTCAAACTGGCCAGCAGCTGCGGAAGAGGGTGCAAAAACACCTCTCGACCATAGCCCTGGCCAGACGTGACGCAACACTGTACAAACCCCTTACTTCTGTTGCAGGGCATTTTTTGAAGTATCATGCAGGAAAATCTATTGGGCTACGAGTGGTTGGCCTTGAAAAAATAACTACTAACAATAGGGGTGGTCCAGTGACAAGGAAGCTCCTACAGGCGGAGTCAAAGTGGATCTATGACTTGGGGACAGAGACACCACGTGGTCTCAATGAGGAACTCCTGTTTACAGGCTTCTTGGGGTAAGTGTTCTTTCCAATTCATTCTAATACTATCATAATCTTTTCCACTCCAATCCAATCCAATCTACTTTTATTTAATCTATGTTGGTATTTTTCCTCCTTGAGTCTTATTTTTGGGATTCCTTGACTCTATCTGGGGACACATATATGGGATGGATCTGGTGATGGGCCTGTAATTATAAGCAAATATATTGACTTGAGTGGTGGGCCTATGGTGATGGTGGCACTGCGAGGCACGAGTGGATGTGGGTGGTTGTAACCATAGAGGTTAGTGTGGTTTTGGGGGGGGGGGGGGGGGGGGGGGAGGGGGGGGGGGGTAGTACATTCAATATTCAGCACACAGGGATCATTGTATTGGGTTGCACATTACTAACACACTACCTACACGGACACATAGTTTCATTCACATAATACACTGCATTGGGGGAGGTGGGTGGGCGCTGGGATGCACTATAGTGTGTCTGGGCGCAGACCTACAGCTTCCAATCTTCATAATAGATTTAGTTGGCACACCACGACATTACCAGGGATTGAGGGATGGGTAGTTAGTTATCATTTATTCACGCTGGGTGGTTTTGGGATGGGGGACACGCACAATTACCCCACCTTATTATTGAGATTAGTATACAGTTTATGTAGACTATGGTGCACACCAGATTCTGATTTCACGCTTATGAATTGATTCATGCGCCCCAGGAATTACAATACTAGATCCCCAGAGATCAGGACTAAGGAGGATATTCGGAACTGTTGGTACATATTTTCCAAATTCTAACAATCTATATTACATTGATATTCTAGATTACCTGTTCATATAACAACCATATATTGAGGCAGATGAAGATTGGAGAGTGTGAAATAACTGGAGTGATGAGGACATCTAAATGCTATCAGAGGACATTCGACCCTATGAGAGTACGATCCTGGCCACGGAGGAGACTTGGACTCCCTAGGATATGTTATGTGTAGAAGATATGGGGAATGTGTTCATATTGATGGGTGACACTAAGAAACGCTATGTCTGGGAACAACTCAGAATGTGCTCATATTGATGGATGACACGGGAGATAATGGACAATGGGCTTTTGGAAATGTTTTTGCCCTACAAAGCAAGAATCACCAGAAATATGTTGGGGTGGGGCGAGCTGGTGGGGGTTATATTTGGCCGCACTATGTATACTGTACATACATATGACACTAATCTTTGATTAATTGGTTATAATTGGTTATAAATAACTGTTATAGTCTGTTCAACAAAATATAGTTACATGACAATATACGAAGTTTGAAGGAGATACCTGTGGTCTATTAGGTAGAGGATGAAGAATAACTGTGTGGTACTGTGTGGATTATGTGTACATGTGGTATGATATGATGAAATAATGTGGGTCCATGTATGTTGTGGTTCTTATCGAGATATGTTGGGGTGTGTTCCCCTTTGCCTAATCATGTACTCTATTATATTATGTGGGAGAAAATAGGTATCTCATCGGGGTTATACAGAAATACTGGGCCCCATTTTAGGGGCTCCTTAGTGCGTACTCGTCACTATGGTTACGCGTATATTGAGTCTGGTAAATATTTGAAATAACAAACAAATGGTTCCTATTGATGATACATAATAATAATGGTATAAGAATTATCTATGATTATAATATAAATTGCTTTAGTTGATATTTATTATTATTTATTTATTTTTTATTTTTTATTATTTTTTATTTTTTATTTCTTTATACATACATATATATATATTTTTTATAACACTATATTATTATTACATTTATAGTCTTATGTGTACTTTATGTGATTTTGTATTCACGTTAATTTATAATTTATACTCACGGGGAGTCATAATCACTTGGATTTATTATCATGAATTTATATAGGGAATGGTGTACGAATTTATTTGGGGATATGAATTATATATATATTGTTATTTAATCATTCTGTCAGAATTTTAATTTTATTATCATTATTTATTGATCTTAAATTGTCTATAAAATCTTCTATATATATATATTTTTTGTTTATAATATTGGTTTATTGAAGCACATAGTACTGGGGAACCACTATTTGAAAGACTATAGATGAATTAATTTGTGACCATAGTAATAGAGCGCACAGCTACAAATGTTACACATAGGGGATTGCCAGGACGTAGCCCAAGAATGAATGAATGACTAAGTGTAATCTGGAGCGCACTGCGCAAGCGCAAGTAATGAATTTTGTAGTATGGAGTGCGCATGTGTGGATGACGTTTTAGAGTTGTGGGTGTGATCTGGAAGTTTGGATTACGGAGTGGTTGACATGTGGAGCTATGGGCACGACCCGGAAGTTCAAGCGAGCGACAGCGCCCGGGTAGGAGACCCGGAAGTAGAATTCGGACATGAAACCACAGAGACTCACAGGTATCTCCTTCTGGTCAAACAGACCTTTGTAATTAAATTGATTATGGAATATATATAAGACAGATGTAGGGAAATAGAAGCACAACACCCCTGAGGAAGTTGCCGACGGGCAACGGAACGCGTGGGGTCTTTAGGGGGGCACTTGCCTGGTAACACCTCCATTAACCGTCCTGTGTCACTTCACCACTACTTGCTACATGAGAATACAGGTTGTATATGGGCTGTTGTGATGAATTTAGTGTCATGCGGTAGTTTATTTGTATGACATAGGGACGATATTGATGTACTGTATTAGGCATGTGCCCTGGGTGGGGATCCCTTTGTTGAGGGAGCTCACCCCGTTTTTGTGCTTTGGCTGCTTTTAGGCCTGTTTTAAATGTTTTTAAAACAATCTTGTCTGTCTCTTTGATTCATGTATTAAATAAAAGTACTCTTTTGATATCTATGGGTGTGCGCTGTTTTGCGTGTTTCTTTTTCTTTTTGGATATTGTATTACGTTGATACGTATAGCAGCACCCCTTCTCTAATTGATATAGCTGAGCCCGCTCACATTGTAGTGTAAGAACAATCCATGACACTGGCAGGTCTCAGCTTTGCAAAGGGGGCAGTGCAGGCTATGCATTCTGCAGGGTGCCCAAACTTTTGCAGACGCCATTATTTTGTTTTCTGTTATTTTGAAAGTGTAAATGATGGAAATAAAATCTAACTTTTGTTGACATATTATAAGAATGTATAATCTGTAATTTGATGCCTTTTGGAGATTTTTCCATCTTTCCTTGGCTTCTTTATGCACATTAATACAAATTTTTACCTGGGGTGCCCAAACTTTTGATCCCCACTGTATCTTGACCTCATTTCCCAACCTCATATCTCGACCTCATATCCCATCCTCCTATTGCGATCTCATATCTCGACCTCCTGTCCCTTCCTCATATCCCGTCCTCATATGCCGTCCTCCAATCCCGACCTCCTATCCCGTCTTCCTATCCCGACCTCCTATCCCGTCCTCCTATCCTGTCCTCCTATCCCGACCTCCTATCCCGTCCTCCTATCTCTACCTCATATCCCGTCCACATATCTCAACCTCATATCCTATCCTCAGCTGTCTCGCCCCCTGCCATAGACTTACATTGAGGGGCGGAGCGTGATGTCACATGGGGTGGAGCGTGATGTCACATGGGGCAGAGCCGTGATGTCATGATACTCCTGCCCCGTGATCGGCAGTCATCAGACCCGAAGCGATGTTCACTTCGGGGCCTGAGGAGAGCGGGGTGCTGCGTGCGAGATCGCGGGGGACCCCTGCGGACCCCAATCAGGCAACTTATCCCCTATCCTTTAGATAGGGGATAAGTTGTAAGCACGGTAGTACCCCTTTAACTATCATATCTTTTTATTTGAAATATAAGTAATATGTGTACCAGGTATTGAAATATCTCCAGCCATACGGAAGTTATGTGGGAACATACATTTCCCATTGATTTGCATGGGACTTTAAACAAAAACCCAGACCCTCACAAATTGGGGGTAGTTAAGGGTTAAATTAACTATCCTATATTATAAGTGGACATATAAGTAACATGTGACCAAGTATTATCGTAATATCTCCAGTCATTTGGAAGTTATGCAGTAACATATATTTCCCATAGACTTGTATGGGACTTAAAACAAAAACTCAGACCCTGGTAAATAGGGGTGAGTAAGGGTTAAATCACCTATCGTATGTTTGTTGTTGACATATAAGTAACATGTGTGCCAAGTTTCCTGTTAATATCTTCAGCTGTTTGGACGTGATGCTGAAACATACACACACACACAATAACACACGTAGACACATACACACATTGGGGGGAATCTATCATTGATTTTACCCTGGTTTTGTGGTGTACATTTATCTCACAGTTTGTCTCAGATGCTGTTTTGAGACTTGTCATTGCAACTTTTGCTTTAGAAGTTTTTTCTTAAGAATATACCAAGTCATTATTTCAGTTGAAATCATGCAGTGGTCAGGTATTCATGAAATGCGACTTTTCAGTTTTTCGCATCTTTTGTCGCAACTGCGCTCAGTTAGGCGCAAATCTACACCAGCCCTAACTTGGCTTACAAAACTGACTGTTGAAAGCATTATTAAAAAGTCACACATTTTGACACACGAGATAAAAAGTCGCAGAGGAATCACCATACAAAGTGGAGTACTGAAGTAAGATGTGATCAGCACCAGATTTATCACTTGCTCTGCTCCATGTAGTACATTTGGTGCAGGTACACAGTTTCCTCCACATTAATGAATGGGGTAAAAAGGCGTTCACCTACACCACTCTTGATGAATAACCCCAATTGAGTTTTTTGTATACTGTAAAGATAGATATGAAGGTAATGCTGTGGTTTCTCCTACTATTGCTAAGCTTTTAAGGGATTATTCCAGGGAAAGCTAAAAATGTATTTCCTCAGAACAACTCTTGAATGTTTTCTTTCAAACTATTTACTATAAAAGAGAAAACATTCTTTATTATTAGTGATGAGCGGCATAGGCCATATTCGAATTTGCAATATTTCGCGAATATATGGATGAATATTCGTCATATATTCGCGAAATTTGCATATTCGTTATATTCGTATTTTCACATATGTTCACGAATATTGAACCCTCCCTTCTTTAATGGTATAGGGAACTCTGACTAGTGCATTAGCTCTGTGATTTCTTGCCCATTGGAACCAATAGGCCCATTGTGGTCTATGGGGATCTCATGGCATGTAAAACAGTAAGCTAAGCAGGACTGTGGATGGGAGACCACCACTAGTCCGAGTCCTGAGGTGGGACAGAGTGTTACAGTGCTGTGGTTTAACTTTACTTTCCTGGAAAAGCTGCTGAGTTGCCCATAGCAACCAATCAGATTGCTTCTTTCATTTTTCACAAGGCCTCTGCAAAATGAAAGAAGTGATCTGATTGGTTGCTAGGGGCAATTCATAAGTTTCTGAGTTGCCCATAGCAACCAGATTGCTTCCTTCATTTTTCAGAGGCCTTTTCAAAAATGAAGGAAACAATCTGATTGGTTGCTGTGGACAACTGCACAACCCTTCCTCTACACTGGTTTTCCGCATATGTGCATATTCGTGAATATTGAGCCCTCCCTTCTTTAATGGTATAGGGAACTATGACTAGTGCATTAACTCTGTGATTTTTTGCCTGTTCAAACCAATAGGCCCATTGTGGTCTATGGAGATCTCCCTCTCGGCAGCACAGTTGAATGCGAGACCACCACGAGTTTGAGTCCTGGGGTGGGACAGAGTGTTAGAGTGCTTTGGTCTAACTTTACTTTACTGGAAAAGCAGCTGAGTTGCCCATAGCAGATCGCTTCTTTCATTTTTCACAAGGCCTCTGCAAAATGAAGGAAGCAATCTGATTGGTTGCTATGGGCAACTCAGACCTTTTCCTCTGGACAGGTTTTGATAAATCTCCCTCTATGGGGGAGATTCATCAAAAGGAGTGTAGAGAAAGAGTTATGCAGTTGCCCATAGCAACTAATTAGATTGCTTCTTTCATTTTTGAAAAGGCCTCTGAAAAATGAAGGAAGCAATCTGATTGGTTGCTATGGGCAACTCAGAAACTTTTCCTCTGGACAGGTTTTTATAAATCTCCCTCTATGGGGGAGATTCATCAAAAGGAGTGTAGAGAAAGAGTTATGCAGTTGCCCATAGCAACTAATTAGATTGCTTCTTTCATTTTTGAAAAGGCCTCTGAAAAATGAAGGAAGCAATCTGATTGGTTGCTATGGGCAACTCAGAAACTTTTCCTCTGGACAGGTTTTTATAAATCTCCCTCTATGGGGGAGATTCATCAAAACCAGTGTAGAGGAAGAGTTGTGCAGTTGCCCATAGCAACCAATCAGATTGCTTCTTTCATTTTTGAAAAGGCCTCTGAAAAATGAAGGAAGCAATCCGGTTGCTATGGGCAACTCAGAAACTTTTCCAGGAAAAGTTTCTGAGTTGCCCATAGCAACCAATCAGATCACTTCTTTAATTTTGCAGAGGCCTTGTGAAAAATGAAAGAAGCAATCTGATTGGTTGCTATGGCCAACTCAGCAGCTTTTCCAGGAAAGTAAAGTTACACCACACCACTGTAACACCTGGGACTCGAACCAGTGGTGGTCTCCCATCCACTTTGCTGCTGAGACGGTCCTGCTTATCTTACTGTTTTACATGCCATGAGATCCCCATAGACCACAATGGGCCTATTGGTTTTGAGGTGCAAAAAATCACAAAGTTAATGCATCAGTCATAGTTCCCTATACCATTAAAGGGGTACTCTGGGGAAAACCTTTTTTCTTTTAAATCAACTGGTGGCAGAAAGTTACACATATTTGTAAATTACTTCTATTAAAAAATCTTAATCCTTCCAGTACTTATTAGCTGCTGAATGCTAAAGAGGAAATTCCTTTCTTTTTGGAACACTGATGACATCACGAGCACAGTGCTCTCTGCTGACATCTCTGTCCATTTTTGCAACCATGCATAGCAGATGCATAGCAGATGCATAGCAGATGTATAGCAGATGTATGCTAAGGGCAGTATGGTGGCTCAGTGGTTAGCACTGCTGCCTTGCAGTGCTGGGGACTTGGGTTCAAATCCCACTAAGGGCAACAATACATAAAGCATTATTATTCTTATAATAACATCAGCAGAGAGAACTGCGCTCATGATGTCATCAGAGAGCTTTCAAAACAGAAAATAATTTCCTCTGTAGTATTCAACAGCTAATAAATACAGGAAGGATTATTTTTTTTTTAATAGAAGTAGTTTACAAATATGTTTAACTTTCTGCCACCAGTTGATTTAAAAGAAAAAAGGTTTTCACCGGAGTACCCCTTTAAATAAGGGAGGATTCAATATTCGCGAATATGCGCATACGTTTTTGCATGTGTGGAAAAAAATAGTGCAATATTCACGAATTCGCGAATATGCGATATTCACGATTAAAATTCGAATTGCGAATATTCGCAAGCAACACTATTCATTATATATTAGAAGACAGGTATTTAATTTTTGTACAGATGGACCTACTGTATATTGATGGAAGCAAAAATAGTTTAGTAAACCTTTTTATTTATAAAGTTAATGTATCTGCCAGTATAAAGTTTAACTCCATTGAAGGCAATTACTGTGTATGCTGTGAATGTGTAGTTATTGTGTTCAGTCAGTTCCCTTCACCATCAACGTGCCCTGGTTTGTTCTGTAAAGAATTGTGCTATGTTGCTCATTATGCTGTGTTCAATGAAAAGATATCATAATGATGATGTTTCCTCTGAATTAAACGTTGGCTGATTGCCTGGAATGATTAAAGGGGTATTCCAGGAATCTTTTTATTTGACTATGCTACAGGGGCTGTAAAGTTTGAGTAGTTCATAATATAGTGTCTGCACCTGTGTGTGATGGTGGTCTTGCACTTCATCTGGGAATTTCGCTAGAGATAAGCGAATATTTGGAAAAAATTTGGTTCGATCCAAATTAATTTGCTGAGAATCACTATTAAAAATGGCTATTTCTGGCCTACAGAGAGCCTCAATAGGGGTGTAGAACACTTTACCTTGCCATAACACGCTTAGGTAGTGTGCTGGGTTATTTAAATAATATTTTAAGTAGAAGAAAATTACAAATCTGAAAAAAAAAATTTGAAACCATCTGGTGGCAAAATATTATAATCTCAGAGTTCTCCTCACTCAGGTTTATGGAGTGAACTGTTGCAGAAATTTCTACAACTTAAACTGCCCCCCTTTTAAATCCACCCTTGATAATCTTGTCACATATAATACTTCCTCTTTTTTTATGGCACTTTTATCACAGATTTTAGTTTTTGAAGTTTGTATTTTTAGCACTTGCATGTTCTGTAATCAGGGCTGTAGCTCCCATGAGACGAGTGAGGCAAGGGGGGTCCAGCACATATTACACTGAGGCATTGATTTCCAACCGGGGTGCAAGAACACTCTGGTGGGAAATCTGGCACAAAATTTTTTTGATTTTCCTGCCCAGGCCTGTGCACCTGTGAGTCACAGGCATGCAAGGAAGGTGGGAGGGAGGTCTGTGTATCCTCTCTCTTCTGTGGCACAGCTCTGGACTCTGGATCCTCCCTGGTCCCTGAGCAGAATGATGGGGATGGAGGGAAGGAGCAGGAGAGGCGCAGAAAGAGGCCTACTCAGCTTCAGGTACTGAACACTTTCCCTTCTGTCACCCCCCTCTACACCCCTTGTCACCCCTGTATATCCCTCTGTCACCCCTGTACACCTGTCTACACCCCTTTGTCACCACTGTCATACCTTTATACCCCTGTTACCCCTGTATGCTACTCAGAAGATGGCCAAAAAGCACATGGCAGGTATAGGGCTACCAACAACAAATTAACCCAAAGGGTTAACAAAAACCTGGTATTCCGTGTGCTAGAATAAAACTTAACTTTTATTATAGAAAAAAATGAAATAATTAAACTTGTGAGACACACAATTAAAATCACAACTCCATGTACATATCCAAGCAATTGTGATATGTTAGTCAGATACACTATATAGTGATTTCTTAACTCCGACCTATAGAAAAAGTTTATATGTGCCTATCTGGGAAGAACCATCCCCAATAAGCCTATAACAATCATTCAGTAATGGTATTAATTTGAATCCCTCCCAGGGTATAACCCCGTCTCATGGGAGTATGGATAATAAATGACCGTCATATATGAATCCTGAACAGGGAAATGATGGTCATATAAAAATAATATCTATTGGAGCTCTCCCAGGGTATAACCCTCTCTCATGGGAGTTTGGTCTTATCCAATAGATATTCCTTAATAATAATCCATCAACAGAATGTTTATATATAGACAACGTCACACCACTGTGCACCGTGGGTGTGGGTCCAGAACAGATCTGGAGTCACTGTGAGTGAGGCTATATTAGGAAATTACATAGAGATGCAGATTAAAACCATAAACTGTCACACATCAACATGTTTCGCCACTCTTGTGGCTTTGTCAAGGAGAATGACTGACAGCATTGAGTGTCTGCTCCACTGAGGATTATGGCAATTAGGGATATATTATGCTAATTATTAGAAAAAAAAATGTTTTAGAAAAAAAAAAAAAATAAAAAATAAAAAAATTATCTGCTGATAGTAGTCGGAAACCATCGGGTTTAAAGCATGCTCAGCCCGTGAGCGTAATTTAAACACCGGTAACAGGACCACGGGTATGCTCCTGGTCCTTAAGTACCAAGACGCAATGCCATAACCATACGCCTTTCATCCTTAAGGTGTTAAAGACTAGTGTTGCTCACGAATATTCGTAATTCGAATATTATTCGCGAATATCGCATATTCGCGAATTCGCGAATTTCGCGAATATAGCGCTATATATTCGTAATTACGAATATTCGTTTTTTGTTTTTTTCATAGTACACATCACAGTGATCACCCCTCTCTGCTTCCAGCTTGTGTAGTATAAAGAAGGCTGTAATACTACTGTGTGAGACTGGCGTGCGAAAATTCGCATATGCGAAAATTAGCACATGCTAATTTTCGCATATGCGAAGTTTCGTGTATGCTAATTTTGTATATGCTAATGTTCACATATGTTAATTTTCGCATATGCGAAAATAAGACGAGAATATAACGAATATGCGAATATTCGCGAATATATGACGAATATTCGTCCATATATTCGCGAATATTCGCGAATTCGAATATGGCCTATGCCGCTCAACACTATTAAAGACACAAGAAACTTCCCGCACAGCTCTGTACATTTGCGGAGTGGCTATGAGCAGGACACACTGCATAGCATATGAGCCGGAGAATCATAGATAATGGCAGACATAAGTGATCACGCTGTTGCCTGCCATTTACCCTTAAGATGCTGAAATCAATACTGATCACAGCATTTGAAGCATCTGCAGAGCCTGGGGGGGGGGGATTTATCAGACCACATGCGGTGCAATCATGGGGGTCTGATGAATCAAAATGACCACTTCACATACCTGATCCTGGCCGTCTGCTGCAATTTTCTACTCTTTTATGCCCTTTAGCAGACCAGAGAAGCAGATTGCAGATAACAGTAATCCGTATTATGCCTATTCATAGTACTGAACAGTGAAAGCAATCATTAGATTGCAATAAATAGTTCCCTGTGGGGATTAAAAAAGTGTAAAAAAAAATGGTTCCAATTGGTCACACTGTGGGTAGTCAGTGGTGATTACAGTAACTAGCTGGATGCCTTTCAAGACCTCTGTAGGTCTTTTCTTCAGCAGTTTAAATGATACTACAAGGTGCTGAAAAACATGTCCAGCAAGTTACTGGAATCACCACTGACTACCCACAGTTTGGCCAATTGGATTTACTATTGCACCGCATACCTACCATCATGCCTGCTTATTAAATAGCAAGGCGTGTGTGCTACATACCACGTGGACAACACCCGGGATCCTCGCACAGACATAATCTCCCCACGGAGCAGGAGCACTGCAGTCCACCTGCCCGGAGCCCATCTGTCCATGCTGCGACACTTAGGAGATGGTCTCCCGCAGCATACCCTCTTGCTATAGAGAGCCGGCGGTGAGGATAAAGACCAGCACGTCCTTGTTCCAGTAAGGTAAGTGGTTACAATACTGTACTATGACTTGTGGTCCCAGCATGCCTTTGCTGTTATAACTATTTTAATTACTGTTTTTCTCAGCACACTGAAACTAGTGACTCAGAATATGTCTTATACAAACTTGCTACAATGAATACTACTTACCAACGTATTATACAGTATTAGCTGATATAACGATTCAATACTAAAAGAAAGAGCGATTTTCTTTGTAACTACAAGAAACTGTTGCTAACCATAAATAATAGCTTTTTAGTCACTACTTGTAGCCAACTTGTATCCATTGTGGGATTGATTTTATTCAATATAAGGTGATCCTGAACATTTTTTATGCACATTTATCTATTTAATGTATGAACTGATTTATTTTACAATACATTCTGACTTTCATGGCACACAAGGGCCCTGTGTACCACCAGTTGCATTTTGAACAATTTTATATGGTACATACCACTGTCGTTTAAATCTTATTACCAAAATAAAATATTTTTCTGAATATCCGAGACCTTGAGCCCCAGATTCTTACTTCATAATGTGCAATTTTTACAGAAAAATGAAAACGGAAGTACCCAAAAGTTGCAAAATGTTCATTTTCTTTTTTCAACTTTGCCCCACAAATATTATTTCATTTCACCGTAGATTTTTTTGTAAAATGAGTGAAGTCATTGTAAATAATAATTGGTGGCGCAAAAAACAAGCCCTCTTATGAGTCTGTAGGTGGAAAATTGAAAACACTATGATTTTTAGAAGAGGAGGAGAAAAAAAAACCCTGTTGTCCTTAAGGGCTTAAAGTGAGGATCCTGCAGAAGGACCATAAAAAACCTAAGTTTCTATAATAACTTGAAGATGTTTTGTCTCATTTAAGGGCCATTCAAACATATTAGAAGTACAGTACAAGACTTCTGCCATTACAGATGTAAAAGTCATCTGCAAACTGATCTGCAAAATCAGTTAGAGCTCTATATATGTACAAAAACAAGTATAATAATAAAAAGGGAGTGGTGAGTCCCGTAGAGCACATGGGCAGTTCACCAAGGGCTCTTCATGCAATACCGGGTCCCCTACCGGCAATCTCACTTTGGGTTCTGGAGGCCGGCGCCCAAAGCCCGCCCCTTGTTGCATATTAATTTTTTGCTTCTCCATGTCCTAATGACGTGGAGTTATCCTCACCCCTAAGCACTGCGCTCTGTCTTAAGAGCGCATGCACTGTTTTTTTTTTACCTAGCTCTCCGTCCTGATGACATGAGAGCTGTGTGTCCTTAGAACCGCTCTGCACCGCAAAACTGCACATGAGCTCTGAAAACAGAGGGCAGCGCTCAGGGTGCCGGATAACTCCATGCCATTAGGAAGAGGAGAAGCAAAAAAGAGAGGTGGACTTTGGGCGCTTACTCCTGAAAGCAAAGCAAGATTGCCGGCGGGGGACCTGCCTGTTGCGCGCAAAATTGGGTTGGATGGCGGACACTTTAGAGGACGCAAACTCAGCCAAAAGAAAACTTTACTAAGTAAGTGAGCACATTACAGACTCCTGTTCACTCACACTATAACACAATGTCCTGGGTTTAGTGTGGGTGAACGGTGAACTTGAGGACAGTTTTCCTTACAGTATATAGTATATGTGAACAAAGAAGTCGTCCAGCTCCCAAGATGCAATTAAAATTAGTATTCTTTATTGATCCATCAGATAGGATTCACACACAGAGGTAGAAGCATCTGACGGTTTTGCACGGAACGTGCTTAATCGAGTCTACGATTAATCGAGTCTACGGGACCGGCACGTCTGTGCTCAGCTGATGCATGTTCCCTAATATGTGGTGAATACAACCGGTGTCTTGCGCAAACACATATATATATATATATATATATATATATATATATATATATATATACATACATACAGGTGAAACTCCAAAAATTTTAATATCGTGCAAGCATTTCAGTAATGCAACTTAAAAAGAAAGCATTAAAGAGGTTATCCAGGAAAAAACTTTTTATATATCAACTGGTTCCAGAAAGTTAAAAAGATTTGTAAATTACTTCTATTAAAAATGTTATTCCTTTCAGTACTTATGAGCTTCTGAAGTTGAGTTGTTCTTTTCTGTCTAAGTGCTCTCTGATGACATGTCTCGGGAACCGCCCAGTTTAGAAGCAAATCCCCATAGCAAACCTCTTCCACTCTGTGCAGTTCCTGAGACAAGCAGAGATTTACAAATCTGTTTAACTTTCTGGCACCAGTTGAAATATATATATATATATATATATATATATATATATATATATATATATATATATATAAAGTATTTTCCTGGAATACCCCTTTAACCCCTTAAGGACTCAGGGTTTTTCCGTTTTTGCACTTTCGTTTTTTCCTCCTTACCTTTTAAAAATCATAACCCTTTCAATTTTCCACCTAAAAATCCATATTATGGCTTATTTTTTGCGTCATCAATTCTACTTTGCAGTGACATCAGTCATTTTACCCAAAAATTCACGACAAAACGGAAAAAAAATCATTGTGCGACAAAATCGAAGAAAAAACTACATTTTGTAACTTTTGGGGGCTTCCATTTCTACGCAGTGCATATTTCGGTAAAAATGACACCTTATCATTATTCTGTAGGTCCATATGGTTAAAATGATACCCTACTTATATAGGTTTGATTTTGTCGTACTTCTGGAAAAAATCATAACTACATGCAGGAAAATGTGTACGTTTAAAAATGTCCTCTTCTGACCCCTATAACTTTTTTATTTTTCCACAAACAGGGCAGTATGAGGGCTCATTTTTTGCGCCGTGATCTGAAGTTTTTATCGGTATGATTTTTGTTTTTATCGGACTTTTTGATCACTTTTTATTCATTTTTTTAATGGTATAAAAAGTGACCAAAATACGTTTTTTGGGACTTTGGAATTTTTTGGCGCGTACGCCATTGACTGTGCGGTTTAATTAACAATATATTTTTATAGTTAGGACATTTACACACGCGGTGATACCACATGTTTATTTTTATTTACACTGTTTTATTTTTTTATGGGAAAAGGGGGGTGATTCAAACTTTTATTAGGGAAGGGGTTAAATGACCTTTATTAACACTTTTTTTTTACTTTTTTTTTGCAGTGTTATAGGTCCCATAGGGACCTATAACACTGCACACACTGATCTCCTATGCTGATCACTGGCGTGTATTAACACGCCTGTGATCAGCGTTATCGGCGCTTGACTGCTCCTGCCTGGATCTCGGGCACGGAGCAGTCATTCGTCGATCGGACACCGAGGAGGCAGGTAAGGGCCCTCCCGGTGTCCTGCAAGCTGTTCGGGACACCGCGATTTCACCGCGGCGGTCCCGAACAGCCCGACTGACTAGCCGGGATACTTTCACTTTCGCTTTAGAAGCGGCGGTCAGCTTTGACCGCCGCTTCTAAAGGGTTAATACCGCACATCGCCGCGATCGGCGATGTGTGGTATTAGCCGCGGGTCCCGGCCGTTGATGAGCGCCGGGACCAACGCGATGTGATGCGTAAATATACGTAAATATACGCCCTGCGTCGTTAAAGGGTTAAGTGCTCCAAAATCTCCTGTTAGATGAATGCGTTCACCCTCAACTTAATGAAGCACAGTTTTCTTAATTTTTTTTGCTTATGTGCGACTTATTTATCAACTGGTTTGAGCCTGTTGATAAATTTCTTTCACGTAAGCAATTTTAAATTTTTTTTGCTTTGGTAGTGGCTTTTTCTGCTCCATGTCTGAGCTGGAGTAAATTTAGTAGGTTTTTTCATGTGATGCGACTTTTTTGCTACTTTTGCACTGCAAGTCAAAAATCACTTTTTGCTTTGGTAAGCAAGTCTCTTTTTTCTTTGCTTAGGGCACGGCACAATCCAAAAGTTGCACAAAAAATAGAGTAGTCGAATATGAGACTTTTTTGCGAAAATATTAAGCAAAAAAAACGTACTAAATGCTTTGATAAATGTCCCTTGTGATACATTGGGGATTTGGGGTTTTCATGAGCTGTAAGCCATATTCTTCACATTTATGACAAATCAAAGTTTGAACTATCTTGCTTTGCACGTAATGAGTCTCTCATATATTATTTTCACCTTTTAAATTGCATTACTGAAATAAATTAACTTTGCACGATATTCTAATTTTTTGAGTTTCACCTGTAAGGGAAAGGACCCCTTAAGGACTGAGGGTGAATCCATATGCCCCCGATTTGGAGTCCTTAAATGGGCACTGTCACCAACTTTATTTTTTGATATGTTGTAGTACTTATGTACTACAACATATCTCTAATATACTTTTATTATTATTTTTTTCATTAAAAAGGTTTAATTTACATTTAAAAACCGGCTACTGAAAAAGGACTGATTTTGGAGTGGTAATCAGTCCTTTTTTAGTTAGGCTGCCCTCGCTCCCTGCCTGTCAATCAGACAGGCGGGAGCGAGCTCATTGGCTCCCCGGCCACTGGCTGGGAGGCCACTCCTCCTCACTCAGCAGGCATCCCATCACGTCGCCGAGGGAGGTCCTGAGACCCCCCATGTCGGCGATCCCTGCAAATCGCCGGTCAGATCGGCGATTTCAGACCAGCAATCTGTGGGAAACTTATCATAAACCCCCACCTGTTTGAATGTACCCTAAAAACACTACACTACAGGCATTCTGGGAATTTAGCAACAGCTGGAGGCACCCTGTTTGGGAATCACTGGTGTAGAATACCCCTATGTCCACCCTTATGCACTCCTGAATTTAGTCCTCAAATGCGCATAGCGCTCTCTCACTTCGGAGCCCTGTTGCACATCAAGGAAACAATTTAGGGCCACATATGGGGTATTTCCATACTCGGGAAGAATTACACTACACATTTTGGGGGGCTTATTCTCCTTTTACCCCATCTGAAAAGGAAAAGTTGGGGTCTACACCAGCCTGTTAGTGTAAAAAAACAAAAACAAAATTACACTAACAAGATGGTGTTGCCCCATAGTTTTTATTTTCACAAGAGGTAAAAGGAAAAAAAGACCCCCAAAATTTGTACAGAGATATAAAATGCTCTGCGGATACAGAACAAGGCTCAGGAGTGAGAGCGCACTATATTCACTTGAGGTGAATTGGTGATTTGCACAGGGGTGGCTGATTTTACAGCGGTTCTGACATAAACATAAAAAATATAAATACCCACGTGTGACCCCATTTTGGAAACTACACCCTCACGGAACGTAACAAGGGGTATAGTGAGCCTTAACACCCCACAGGTGATTGACAAATTTTTGTTAAAGTTGGATGGGAAAATGAAAAGAAAAAAAAAATGAACTAAAATGCTGGTGTTACCCTAAATTTTTCATTTTTCACAAGGAAAAATAGGAAAAAAGCCACCAAATTTGTAACCCCAAATGTGTCCGGAATTGAAGGCCGTGTGTGTTTACAAAGCCCCATAGTGCCAGATCAATGAACCCCCACACGCACACACATGTGACCCCATTTTGGAAACTACACCCCTCATGGAATGTAATAAGGGGTACAGTGAGCATTTATGCCCCACATGTGTCTGACAGATTTTTGGAACAGTTGCCCACTGTTCCAAAGATCTGTCAAAGGCCAATGGGGTGGAAATGCTCACTGCACACCTTATTAAATTCTATGAGGGGTGTAATTTCCAAAATGGGGTCTTATGTGGGGGGTCCACTGTTCTGGCACCACGGGGGGCTTTATAAATGCTCATGGCCCCGACTTCCGTTCCAAACAAATTCTCTCTCCAAAAGCCCAATGGCGCTTTTTCTCTTCTGAGCATTGTAATGCGGCAGCAGAGCACTTGATGTCCACACATGGGGTATTTCCATACTCAGAAGAAATGGGGTTACAAATTTTGGTGGGCATTTTCTCCTATTACCCCTTGTAAAAATGTAAAATTTGGGGGAAAAACAGCATTTTAGTGAAAAAAAATGTTTCCTTCCTAAATGCGACATGCCCTCCAAAAACCATTTCAGCAAAATTTGCTTTCCAAAAGCCAAATGTGACTCCTTCTCTTCTGAGCATTGTAGTGCGCAAGCAGAGCACTTGACATCCACACATGGGGTATTGCCATACTCAGAAGCAATGGGATTACACTTTTTTGGGGGGTATTTTCTCCTATTACCCCTTGCAAAAATTTGAAATTTTGAGGGGAAAAAACTGCATTTTTGAAACATGAAATTTTTCATTTACACATCCGACTTTAACGAAAAGTCGTCAAACACCTGTGGGCTTTTAAGGCTCACCGTAGCCCATTTTATGTTCCTTGAGGGGTGTAGTTTCCAAAATATTTTTGTTTTTGTTTTTCTGGCACCATAGGGGCTTCCTAAATGCGACATGCCCCCCAAAAACCATTTCAGCAAAATTCACTCTCCAAAATCCCATATTTGCTTCTTCCCTTCAGAGCCCTCTAGTGCACCCACGGAGATCTTTACATCCACATATGAGGTATTTCCTTACTCGAGAGAAATGGGGTTACAAATTTTGGTGGGGTTTCTCTCATTTTACCCCTTGTAAAAATAAAAAATAAAATTGCTCTGCAAGAACATGCAACTGTAAAATTTTCTCCTTCACTTTGTTGCTCTTCCTGTGAAACACCTTACAAGCAGGGAGCTTTAAAGTTAGAAAAGTGCTAAATTTTCAACATTTCAGGAAATTCTGGGATTTACCACTATGTTAAAGTAGAATATGTCATGAAAAACAATCTCAGAATCAGAATAAACGGTAAAAGCATCCCAGAGTTGATATGGCATAAAGTGGTCAGAATTGCAAACAAAGGCCAAGTCCTTAAGGTGAAAAAGGGTTCAGTCCGGGGTGATTAAACACATACGATAAGATTAGATATAGACCTTTGTTTGGGTGTAACTGCTTGATAAATCCTCTGTACCACAATGGTAGCAGCACAATCTTGGCCCAGTAGGTCTGCAAACAGCTTTGTTTAAATAGAATTAAAAACAAATCATAGCATAGTATCTTTTACTTCATAGGTTAAGAATATCATGTAATAAAAAGGTTACATATCACTCTATTCAGAGGAACCTCATGATATTAAGATGGGCAATATCTAATCATAGACATCAATATGGAATGCTTAATACACTCCGTCCTCTTCTAACCAACTACAAATCACATGACTCCATGAATGGGAAAATCCATCTAAGAATATATAGATGGAAGAACTATGAAATACCTTTTCCCCATTCTGGACTATTTTCTATACATCATCTTGGTAAGACATTAAGACAAATAGCAATTATATATGATCTTGCTAGACTATATTTTAGGAGGAAGAACTTGAAACAAGTTTCCTGTGTGGGAAATATACTCATAACACTTAGCTTGGCGAGTAGAAATTCTATCAATGTCTAAGCAATTATTTCATACTTTGATAGATTATGAGTCTTGATTCTTCGGCAGGTAGAATGAAGGCTCACAATATCCTAAAACTATAATCTCAATATCGAGATAATTAATTATTTAATTTAATTAATTTATTCACCAATCTAAATGATATAATTCCATCTACATTTTCCCAATCAATCTTAATTAAATGGAATACCATTTTTGTGTCTCTTACCAAAACTTTGTAAGAACCTTACTTCTCTTAGGAACACGGAATGGTCCATCTCATCGTCAGGCATAGCCATTGGGTCGGTACCGTTTGATCAGTCCAGCTGGCAGGGAGCTCACATGGCTTTCATGGCTTCCATCTTGGGGATCTCTTTTCTTTGTCTTTGTGTATTCTCTACAGCACAGCCTACAGTTCAGAGAACAGCAGTCTCCAGTACAGTTCAGTTAGAGTAGTTCAGTTCCCCTAACATCGGGTTTACCAGACTTTTTGATTAGTTAGACACACCCTCCTAAATTGGAATTCCCCAATGAATGTAGGTTGGGCGTGTACATATGGTAATGACTATGACATCACTATAATACCCAGAATGCCTTTCCTGTCAGTGTAATGTCAACTCCCCATACACTAGGGGGTGCTGTTGCATAAGCAATTAGCATCATTACCATTAAAGTTAACTGTCAATAATTGGTCTTAAACCCACATTCAACACTTGAAATATGGAGCACTTGATTATCAATTTAGGGATTACTTTTGACATCTATAAGTAATCAAACCCTGGATTCTCATAGACGTCTTGGAGCCTATTAGACATCTTAATTTATTGGAAAGATAAGAGTCATGGATGATTCTCCAACACAGATGTGTGAATGTTTATGTCCAGTCAAATGGGTAATTAACTGTTAAACAGAATAACATTAACAAAGTCTTAGGAATGAGACATAGTTATTTTCTTATCTCAACCCCCCCCCTTCTCTAACACAGATGTGTGAATGTCTAGAGAATGTAACTTAGACCTTATCAGTCTTATCCCAAACAGCCATAAATAACTAAGTAGACATCTCTACTCCCCGACTAGCATTTACACAGAGAAGGATTTTAGAATTCATTTTGGTCTATTTCAGAACATACACAAAATGTCTGACATCATGCTAATATGCCATGAAACATATGAAACATAGTGATTCATTTTTGGAGTCTACAAAAAGCATGACAGATTCCCAGCATTAATCCTTTAGATGCCACAATTTAAGTTTATTGCAGCATCTAAAAGGAAAGTAAAACAATCCCAGCAGCTCAGCGGAGCTGATCGGGACTATCACAATGAAATTGCGATGTCCCAATCAGCTGAGAGAAAGGAGGGAGGGCCCTTTCCTGCCTCCTCGTCGTCTGATCGATCCTCTGCTGCTCCCAGCCATTCATGCAGGCTGGAGCAGCAGAGCACTGATATTACTGATTAATGCTGAGCCAAAGCTCAGTATTGAGCAATGTATAAAATCAAAAGATTGCATGGTATAGCCTATGAGGGCTTAAAAAAAAAAAAATAAAAAAAAGTGTGTAAAAAATAAAATAAAGAGTTAATAAATGTGAATAAGCCCACCCCTAATAAGTTTTAATCACCCCCCCCCCTTTTCCCATTTTTTTAAATAAATAATGAAACAAAAAACATTTGTGGTATCGCTGCATACATAAATGGCTGAACTATTAAAATGTAACGTTAGTTAAACCACATGGTCGATGGCTTACAGGTAAAAAAAATACACTTCATATATCATAAAAAATGTATAAAAAGCCATCAAAAAGTCTCATTAAAACAAAAATGGTACTGATATAAACTACAGGCAACGGTGAAAAAAATGAGCCCTCACATAGCCCCGTATGCAGAAAAATTTTAAAGTTATAGGGGTCAGAAGATGACAATTTTAAACATAATAATTTTGGTGCATATAGATTTTTTTAAAGTCGTAAAATAAAATAAAATCTACATAAATTGGGTATATTTTTAACTGCGTAGAAACAAAAAAAAACAAAAGTAACAAAATGGTGTTTTGTGTTTTTTTTTTTTATTTCACCCACTAATAAGATTTTTTTGCCTCAGATTTTGTTATAAAATAAGTGAAGTTATTACAAAGTACATATAGTGATGCAAAAATAAAGTCCTCATACGGGTCTGTAGGTGCAAATTCGAAAGCGTTATATTTAAAAGGGGAGGAAAAAATGAAAGTGCAAAAATGAAAAATCGCCTGGACCTTAAGGCTAAAATCAGTTTCATGCTTAAGAAGTTAAGGAGTTAAGCAGAAGAATCACCTGTAGTTATATAGTCTTAATGCAGAATCAGTACAAGCCTCCACCCCATGTACCCTGTATTACTTAAGATATGAGTGTCTCCTTGCCAAGTGCGATTGCTGCTTCTACATCTCCTATAGCTACGCCTGTGGTTCTAATTAATATGATCAGCAGATTCTTATTACATTTCCTCTGCTATTAGAAGCTGCAAAAAAGTCAATCTGCAAAAAAAAAAAAAAAAAAATGATCAGATTCAGGTTTGGTATCAATTTTACCACCCATATGCCTTTTGTCAAATCCAAGAACATTAGTAACTGTATGCGCTCTTAGCATTTAAAGAGTTAGGAAGGAAGGGAGAAGAATGGACAAGCAGTTTGAGTATAGGCTTGTGGCCATAATACAATAGATTTTACTCTTATACTGTCCATTAGAAAGGAAGAGTTCTCTTGGCATCATGAGCTATTCTATATCTCCCTCTGGCATGTTCTGTTACAGTAAACTGCAAATACACATTGTAATGTTATAGGATACATCCACGTAGTGATTTACAACAGGATATTCTTTCTGTTTTGTTTCATTTTAATCTAAAATAACTTTTTTCTCTATCAGAGTACATCGTAAAACTGAAGTAAAACTTAGGAAAACTACAAATAAAAAAGATAAATTGTGCAGCCCTCAAAGCGATTTGGAAATTGATGGGCTTAAAACTTACTTTCTGTCAGAGAACTGAAGACGTATATCCAAGCCTTATGCATTTACTGTCATTGTTTATAATTATCTTTCACATGAGGTAGGCTTCTATGCTCTATTGTGGAGAAAGTTCTGTTCAGTCCCGACATTTTTCTTTACTTTTTTTCAAACTGAATTTCACAAATGTCTTGCTTATTTACTTTCTTTTTAGCATATAATAATATAGAGTAGAATAGTTTTTTTTTTTTTTTCGTTGAACATGTATTTCACAGTTTAACCCCTTCCAGCTACAGGACCCGACATGTTCTCGTGCTAGGACGTATGCATATGTCCTGCTGATCTCCTGCTCTGCCACGCACAGCTTCACCACTATCGTGCCGGTCCCGGTAGCATTAACCCCATGGATGCCATGATCAATCCTGATCACAGCATCTATGGTGTTGACAGGGGGAGGGTGCTCCACCTGTTCACCAACGACAATGCCACCATACGATTGTGTTTGGTTGCTATGGCAGCAGGAGGCCTCCTTTCTGTCAATTACAGAAGCCTGTGAGATCCAGCCGCAGGCTAGATCGCACAGGCTGTAGTGTGTGCAGTTCATCAGGTTATACTGTGCTGCAGTAAAAATGTATTGCAGCATAGTATAACCTGTAAAAAGTGAGAAATAAATAATAAATGGTTCTTCAATAAAAAAAAGATGGTGTGTAAAAGAAAAAATAAATAAATGCTCCTTTCCCAATAAAAGCCCTGTATTTTCATAAAAAAACACAAATAGTATACATACTAGGTATTGTCACATCTGTAATGACGTGTACTATAAAGCTATAATGTAAATTATCCCACACAGAGAACGCGTAAAAAAAAAAAAAGTGTGCATTTTGGAACAAATAGCAGAATAAAAAAGATCGAAAGGTAGCATGTATCCCAAAAATGATACCAATAAAAAGTACAGCTTGTCCCACAAAAAATAAGCCCTCACTCAATGGTGTAGCACAAAAAGAAAAAAGTTACAGCTGTCGGGAAATGATAGCACAAAAAAGGGAAAAACTTTTTTTGCTCAGGAAAGGAAAAAGAACATAAAAACCTATTTAAAAAAATGGGTATCTCCATAATCGTACCAACCCACAGAATAAATATAACATCGGCACAGGTAATAGAAATGGAAAGCACGGAGCACTCACCAGGATTTCTCTTGTAACGTGGGGGAGAATGACGGGCAACGGTCCATATCGCGCCACAATCGCTTCGTCGGGTCCTATGTAAGCACGTTAACAGGTGTGCTTTTAACACCCAACCCATCACCATAGGGACAGAATAAACAAAGGTAATTAAAATAGGTGATTAAAGGAAGTGTATGCACTGGTTGACTGCAAAGTCACGTGACGGCAGGATGTGACGCCGTCGGCTCCTGAGAAGCTCGCCCGCCTGCCTGGCTGCCTGATGCTCCGCTGATGTACCCCACTGCTGGTCCCCCCTCCTCACCTCTGACCCGCTGCTTGAATGGCTGAAACTCCACGTGGATATGGAGGCAGGATTGGCTTGCTCTGGGTCTCTCCCCCAGCTGGGTATGTGCTTGGGAATTGCTACGATGTCACGCTGGCATAGCTGGGGCAGCCCCTTTTCGGCACAAGGGGTCCTCCCGAGTAATAAGAAGATGGGAGGAGGCAGGTCAAGTGAGCGGCCCCGAGAATACGGAAGACGCCGTGAACCAGTGCGTGGCTGATTCCTGCCCGGCAGAGGACGCGGTCCGTGGAAGAAACCTGGGCGATAGTTAAGCCCTAGAGGTTGGTGATACTTGGCATGACGAAGGGGGGAGAGGGAAAAAAAATTGTTATGGGATCCTTGCCTACTAACAGGGCTGCGCACCAGGACTGTTCCTATTGAAGATTGTGTGCAGTATTTTTAAGGAACTCTTGACATCAGGGTATATCTTCAGAATCTGAGGTGTTATTAGGGGGAGTTAATGAGGAAAGTTAACCCCCGCAGAAACAGAATCTTTATGAATAAATGGGAGTGGGCCGGACATGGAGCTCCTCCAGCAGTTGCTAATAAGAAACATACTAGGTCTGCTGTGTGTTTGGCCATAGGAGAAGTTAATGTTTTGCCTACAGGAAAATGAAATGCCTTAGGTGTCTTATATTTTATTCCACAGAACTGTACTCCGGCTACTTTGCCGGCTTTTTTACAACCCGTCCTCCCCCTCTTCCCCCTGTGTGATACATCAGAAATGTAGGTCCCTTTAGTAACAACATATATAAGTGGGCTGAGTATGAACTGTATAAAATCTATAAAGTTAGAAAGGCTTGGGGGGGAGGACGGAGAAACAATGTGCATGCAAGGAAAGTGAGACTCTTTTGGAAGGCCTCTAGATGCTGCTAATAAATGAAATATAGTTAAAGGTGTAACAAAGGCTTGAATAAACCAACGCTTATGGGAATTCTCTGCTTATGTTGTGCACACCTCTTTCACAGCCTCTGCGTTTGGAAAGGTACTGACTTTATTCATAGAAACCCTCTTGAACCCTGTAAGACACATCAAAACTGTAAGTCAGTGACCTTCTCTGTTTTACTAAGATACGGAAACATTCTGAGCTATAAGCTCCTCTTTAAATATGACTGCAATTAAAATATGCCTCCATATTGTTTTATATATTTCACAGTGCACGATTATATTTATGACCTAGAGACTACTATATACCTATTTGAAATGCCGCCAAAACCTAACATGAGAACATCGGGGGGGGGGGGGGGGGGGCGCTGCGAATGAGCATACAAACGCTTCCAGAATGGAGAAATATTTGAAATCTCCCCTTGATACAAGAAAGACTCGCACTCAAAAACAGACAGCCATTGAGACCATCGCCCATGGGTCCAGATTTTCTATACTACAGAATAAGGAAACGGAGGAGGGGGGAGAAAGTGGTCAAACAAATGCACACGTTCTGGAAACAATATTAAAAGGAGTGGAAAATGTAATCAATCTCTTTTGGACCTAACTTCTAAAGTCAGCTCGCTCAGTAGTGAAGTAGCGGTCCCTCGCATGGATAAAGAAATAGAAGACTTAAGGTAAGATTGGGAGGCTACAAAATCTGATAATAAATGGTTAAAAGATAAAGTCTCAGACCTGGAGGACAGATCTAGGCGTTGTAATTTGAGGGTTATTGGCCTCCCCGAAGGAGAGGAGACTGATAAACCTACAATATTTGCTGAGAAATGGTTGAAAGAATTGGTTGATCCTCAGTCTTTGACAACATTATTCCATGTGGAAAGAGCTCATAGAATCCCTAGTAAAAGCCCCCCAGTAGGCTCACCACCTAGAACATTACTGCTGAAGCTGCTGTGCTCTCAAGACAGAGACTTAATCTTAAAAGCATCCAGAGAAAGGGGCAAAATTCAGTATGGCAGCTCTAAAGTGTACATTTTCCCCCGACTTTTCAAGGGACACGCAACGCAAAAGAATGTCATTCAATGTGGTGAAGAAAAGATTGCATGCAGCGGGAATAAGATTCTCACTCCTCTTCCTGGCCAAACTTAGGATTGTGTTTAATGATCAAGTATACTTTTTTTGGCTCAGAGGGGGAAGTGCATAAATGGTTGGAGGAGAAGGGGATTCTATAATTTTGGTGGCTTAGTGATGGCCAGAGGGGGCGGGGGAATGGATAGGAGTTAAGTGTAGAAAAGAGATCTGCATAGTAGATGCGGATCAAGATGCAGGTTGGGGGGGCTGGGGAGATGGATGGGGAGGGATGGGGGGTTGGAAAAGGTAGAGGGGATAAGTTAGGAAGGGAGGGTAGATTGCCAGCTGGGTTGTACTGGAAAGATTTAGGTAGGAAACAACAGTCTGATGGATAACAATAGGAAAATCATAATATGGAACATTAGAAGTCTAAAAAATAGATCTAAAAGGGTGGCTCTTTTTTACTCCCTAGGGATACTTAAACGTGGCTGGGCAAAGGAAACCTACCACTCAACATTTTCAGAATATTCATCGGGAGTAACTGTATACATTCATAAAACAGCCGACATACATGTTATCCATTCACAGTCGGACCATAGGGGTAGGTTTATATTTTTGTACGCCAATTGGGGTGGCAGGTTAACTATTCTTGCATCTGTATATATCCCTCCCCCTTTTTCAGTAGAAACTCTCAAAGCTTTGGTTTCTTTCATAACAAATAGGGAATATCAGGATCTTTTCCTTTTCGGACATATGAACTGTGTAATGAATAATGCACTGGATTGGCAAGGAAAGGATAGAGGGAATGGAGAGACCCCCTTATACAGATGGTGTAAAGAAATGTTTTGGGAGGATGCTTGGCCTACTATGTATCCAAATACTAAATGTTTCTCATGTTTTAATGCCACTCACAAAACAGCTTCCCGCATAGATCATGTAATTACTAATAGTTCTGCATTGGCGTTGATTAATAAAATCTCGTACAAACCCCGCTGTATCTCGGACCACGCTATGGTGGTCAGTCATATAAAAAAACAGGAGGTAAGGACTGGGATTAGGAGTATGTATATAAACCCGCACTGGCTAAAAATTGATGATATAACTAAGGGACTGGACAAAGAAATCAGGGAATTCTGGGACATAAATGCTGGGTCTACTTCTACATTGATGGTGTGGGATACTCTTAAAGCATTCCTCAGATGACTCCTAATAAGGAATATTGCTAGGTTTAAAAAAAAAAAACTAAAGAAAAAGAGAGAGTGCTGGTGGAAGAAATAAAAAGCGCAGAATTGCGTTATATTAATGATCCATGCACGGAAAACTGGAATATATTGTATAGGAGCCAAGAAAAATATAAAGAGGTGCTCTTGGAAAAAGCCCGACACTCTATCTTTTTTAAGAACCAGAGGAAATACACAGAGACAGGTAGACAACAGAATGTTTATGAATATTATTAATCAGAAGGAGGGGAAAAGGATTTCTATTTTAAAAGATAAAGAAAGGAGGGAAGTTAGAGATCAGGAAGGTCTAACCCACATAGCTATGCAGTTCTTCCAGGAATTATATACTAAGGAAAGTACTAAAACAGAGGAAGAAATAGACCTGTTTCTTGACCAGATTAAATTACCAAAAATTTGCAATATAGAAAGAGGTGAATTGGAAAAAATATTACCCTAGAAGAAATAGAAAAAGCTTTGGACTCGTTTCCCAATAACTCGGCCCCGGGGTCGGATGGGTTAGTTTTTGATATATATATAAGAAATTTAGGGATAGACTATTGCCTTGCGTAAATATGGTATTTAATGAATCCTTAAGAAAAGGGGAGTTATCCCCATCGATAGCGGAAGCCATTATAATTTTAATTCCAAAAAAGGGCAAGGGAAGCAAGGAGATGGATACACTTAGACCCATATCTTTGTTAAATACTGATCAAAAGATCTTGGCAAAGATATGGGCCTTGCGTTTACAGGATGTTATTAAACAACTTAATGGCACAGAACAAAAGGGCTTTGTCCCTGGGAGAAACCTTTACAATAATATTAGATGTCTATTTATAAACATGCAACTTGCTGGAGATGCGGACCCCCATTCCATCCTGTCACTGGATGCGCAGAAAGCGTTTGACAGGGTGGAGTGGGGATTCCTCTTTAGCATAGTAAAAGGTATGAATCTGGGGGACTATTTTCTGAAGGGTCTTAAAACATTATATAACTCTCCTAGTGCAAGAATAAACATTAACAACGTAATCTCTCAAAATTCTGTTACTCTACAAAGAGGGACCAGGCAGGGGTGTCCCCTATCCCCCCTCTTATTCTCTATTTTTATAGAGCCTCTTGCTCAGATAAGAGAGACAGAAGAATTTGAAGGATTCGGTGTAAATGGGAAAAAATAAAAAATCTTACGATATGCCGATGATATAGTGTTATTTATCACGGACCCAGCTAATAAAATCTCGAAAAATATGGAAATATTGAAGGAATATGGAAGTTACTCAGGTCTCAAGATTAACTGGAAAAAGTCAGGCCTTATGATCTTAACAGGGGATCGACAATCAATAATAGGGGAAATTTATGTTCTGCAGGAAGCAGAAGCACTGGAATATCTTGGTATAAAAATTTCGAGGAAGGTTAAGGACTTTGCGGGTTTAAATACCGTTCCATTAGCTCAAAAAATGAAAAATTAAATTCAAGTATGGGGGAGACTAAGGTTGAATTTTGCTGAAAGAATCTTATTGATTAAAATGATTATATTCCCAATGGCTCTACATATCCTTAGAGCAGCGCCAATATGGCTTAGCGAACAATGGTTTAAACAGATTCAGGGGGAGATTAGTAGGTTTTTGTGGGATAAGAAACAGGTTTGCATTAAGTATAATTACTTGAGCCCTTCAATAGGTGAAGGTGGGTTTGGAGTATCAAACCTACAATTCTATTACATTGCAGCACAAATTGAATTTCTAGGTAAGGAAGAAGAAACTTTAAAAAATTACTTCTCTAAATGTGGGGGCACAGGTGGATCTCCAATAGAGATATTTGAGGGTGGTGGGTATAAATACGAGGGGATCACAGGGATGTACAATTTTAAAATGTTTATAAAAGTATGGAGATATCTTAGACGAGTATTAAGAATAAACGGAAGTTTAAAATATACACATATCTGGAAAAACTCTTTTTTCCCCAGAAATAATGAAATTACATTACATAGACTGTGAAAAAAAGGGAATCACGAAAGTATATCAATTAGTAAAGGGGAAAAGAATTAAAGAGTGGGAGACACTTAGGATAGAATTTAAGCTTAGTTATAACTGTAGATTTGCATATGCTCAGGTAAGGAATGCATTGAAAAAAGATAAATCAAACCCAAGATGGGAAATCTGTACACATGAGCTAATGGATTTTATTTTCGACATGAATAGTGCCTCTAATAAGATTGTGGGGAAAATATATAAGGGCCTGGTAAAAGCTGATATGGTAAACAATGAACACAAAGCTAGGTCTCACTGGTCCAGAGAAGCAGGTATAATAAGCATGCAATAATGGAGGGTTGTGTTTCAGAATATACTAAGTGCCTCCATGAACCTGAATCATAGAATTTCATTTAGTAAGCTTGCTCTGAGGGTCCCATATATGCCAACATTTTTATATCAAATAGGCAAAAGGGTAGACTCAAATTGTCCCAAATGTACCATATAACAGAAAATAGGATGAAAAGAACGCTGAGTAAGGATGGTTGAGGAGCTATCTTGGGTATTGGCCTAATGGAAAACCCAAGGAATGACGCTATATTAAACATATTTGGAATTGCAAAAATATTGCTATTAAGAAGATGGTTCTCCCCAGAAGTTCCATCAGTTAAGGAATGGGAAACAGGGAATGAAGAAGTATGAACTGATATTTTACAAAGGGAAAAAGAGCTTCCTTAGGGTAATGATGGAATGGCATAGATGGGAGGAAACAACCTAGCTGGCAATCTGGGGGGGGGGGGGAAGGGGGTTAGGAGAGAGGGGTTCAGATAGGAGTGGGTGGGGGTGGTGATTCTAATAAGGGGGGGATTTCTATTATATTGTAAAATGTTACTATGCTAATGTAATTTTGTATGGATCAAAAAATAATAATAATAAAATAGGTGATTAAAAACATAGCATGTTATATATGTGAAACAAAAGAGCAACAACATGTTAGATAACAATCTTTTCATTTCTATTGTTTAACCCTAATGGTCCGGTTGCGTTTAGTCTGATAATCCATCTAGATTATTTTACCAATAGCCACTGCTGCCTGTCAAGGCAGGCTGAACACGGTTCTACACGTTCCAGTGCAGATAATTTTAATTGTATTGTCATATGTGTGATAAACCTCATTGCACCTATACCTGTTTTCAATGACCTAACATGTTCCCGAATTCAATGGAACAAGGAAAGGCCTTTTTCTCTGGCCAATATAGAAAAAAAATGCAAGTGCAAAATAGAGCATATACAACAAAGCTAGATCTGCATGTTATTAGCTGTCTAACTTTTATTGTAAAGCCTCCAAGTGTCAGTTCACTGCTTTTAGAATTCAGTCTGCAACAAGAACAAGAGCCGCAAGAAAAATTCCCCACTGGTCTGGATTGTGACAACCAGTGTGTTTTTTTGTCTTTCTGTATTTTTGTAGTTGTTCTTTTCAAATGATCATGTACTGTAGTGTTTTTCTTATACATGACAATACGTTTGGAGCTGACTATTTAGGACAAATCTTGGTCTTGTTGTAACATGTACCAGTTTTTCATAATGGATTTTTTTATTACAGTATTCATTGGAGTGTTATCAAAAGAAAAGGTGCCTTTGTTAATATGTTTTGTTGGCTTACTTTTAAGCAATTCATATATTGGTATATGCTCTATCTTGTCCTTGCCTTTTCTATTACACTAGAAGGATACCCACATCCCAACATCAGCTTGTTTTTGGTAGGAATTTGTAAGATTATCTATTCTTTTTAGTCTCACCATCTGACTAAAAGGAATACTATTTTTAACATGGGGTTGGTGTGATGATTCCTAGTGCAATAGGGCATTTTGGGAAGTAGGCTTTCTGCAATTTAAATATTGCACAAAAGCATTAAACTAATTCTCAGAACCTTGCCAAATCAGAAAAAGATAGTCCACAAATCTCCATAATGTCTTGATGCAGCTTACAAAGGGATCGAGTGAAGAAAAAAATATATTTTCTTTCAAAAATGGCCCAAATATTTTTGGCAAAGGCACAAGAAATGGGCATGCTTATTGCCTTGTGGCCAATTTGTTTATACCAATGTTCTTCAAACAGAAAGACATTGTTAGATAAGATAAAGTAGATGGTATGTGGGACAAAATCAACAAGGTCCCGGGAGTTCTCAGTTGCCCCAAGGAATTCCTTAACAGCCTGTACCACCGCATCCTAAGGGATACGGGGGTACAAGCTTTCGACATCTATTGATGCCAAACAAAGTCCATCATGCCACTCAAATCAATTTAATGCTTTAATTAAATCTCTGGTGTCTCTGATTTATGTTGGAATGTGCTTTAAGAAGGGTGACAGCAACCAATCAATGTGTTAGGATCCGGATAGGTATGCAGCGAGGACACTGGTGGTGGATCCTCTGTGTCAGTGGGGTGATGAAGTGGGCCGTACCAGGGGAACGGAGTCTAAGGGGTTACTGGTTTTCACAAGAGCCCGCCGCAAAGCAGGATGGACTTGCAGCGGTAGGTAACCCCCAGGTCGTTCCACCCGATAGCGACTCAACCCCAGCTGACAGCTGAGACAGGCGCGGTATACAGGGACAAGGCAAGAGCAAGGTCGGACATAGCAGAAGGTCAGGGAAGGCAGCAAGAGTCGTAGTCAGGGGCAACAGCAGAAGGTCTGGAAACACAGGCTTGGGAACACACTAAACGCTTTCTCAGGGCACAAGACAACAAGATCCAGCAAGAACAGGAAGGGGAAGTGGGTTTTTATAAGGAAGGCACAAGTGCAGGTACTGATTGGGCCAGACACCAATCAATGGCGCACTGGCCCTTTAAATCTCAGAGAGCCGGCACGCGCGCGCCCTAGTGAGCGGGGCCGTGCGTGCCGGGACTGAGCAGACAGAGGAAGGGGCAGGTGAGGAGATTGGGATGCGACCCGCGGGCGGGCGCGTCCCGCTACGCAGATCGCATCCCCGCCGGTGACACTAGTGCAGCGATCCCGGTCAGCGGGTCTGACCGGGACGCTACATGGAGACGAACGCCGCGAGCGCTCCGGTCTCCCCCTCTTTTTGGAGCCTAGGAACCTATGGATGAGCTCCTTGTCGAGGATATTATCCTCGGGTTCCCAAGACCTCTCTTCGGGGCCACAATTCTCCCAGTCTACGAGAATTTTTTTTTTACCTCTGACTACCTTGGAGGCGAGAATTTCCTTTACTGTGAAGACATCAGAGGAGCCAGAGACAGGAGCAGGAGCGGTGACCTTGGGGGAAAAGCGGTTAAGAACGAGAGGTTTGAGAAGGGAAACATGAAAGGAGTTAGGAATACGAAGAGAAGGAGGGAGAAGAAGTTTGTAGGAGACAGGATTGATTTGACTCTTGATTTTAAATGGTCCAAGGTAATGTGGACCCAGCTTGTAGCTAGGAACACGAAAGCAGATATATTTGGCAGAGAGCCACACTTTGTCCCCAGGGGCAAAGACAGGAGGAGTTCTTCTCTTCTTATCTGCCTGTCTCTTCATACGAGACGAGGCCAGTAGGAGCTCCTTCCAGATAACAAGAGAAGTCCCGGGTAACTTCATCTACAGCAGGCAGTCCAAAAGAAGTGGGAATGGGGAGGGGGGGCAGAGGGTGACGGCCGTACACCACAAAGAACGGGGATTTGGCAGAGGATTCCGAATTTTTTAAATTGTACGAGAATTCAGCCCAGGGCAGAAGGTCGACCCAATCGTCTTGGCGGGAGGAGACAAAATGTCGCAAATAGTCACCAAGAATCTGGTTTACTCTCTCTACTTGTCCATTGGATTGGGGGTGATAGGAGGACGAGAAATTTTATTTGATTTTTAATTGGTTACAGAGAGCTCTCCAAAATTTCGACACAAATTGAACACCTTTATCCGAGACGATATGCGTGGGAAGCCCGTGAAGGCGAAAAATATGCAGAAAAAATTGCTTCGCCAATTGTGGCACAGAAGGAAGACCTGGAAGTTGAATAAAGTGTGCCATTTTGGAGAAACGATCGACGACCACCCAGATGACGGTGTTGCCACGGGATACGGGCAGATCCGTAATAAAATCCATGGCAATTTGGGACCATGGTTGCTCGGGGACGGGTAAAGGAATGAGGAGTCCAGCAGGCTTCTGGCGAGGGGTTTTATCCCGAGCACAAATGGTACAGGCCCAAATTAAATCAGTAACGTCACCCTCTAGTGTAGGCCACCAATACAAACGGGAAATAAGCTGGATGGACTTTTTAATGCCAGCATGGCCAGCAAGGTGAGAGGAATGCTCCCATTTGAGGATCTTGAGGCAAAGGCATGGAGGAACCAAAGTCTTTCCAGGGGGAGTTTGTCCCAGTGAAGCTGGAGCAGAGGAGACCAGGCACTCAGGCGGTACAATATGCTGCAGAGGGGCTTCAGATTCGGTGGCATCAGAGGAACGTGAAAGGGCGTCAGCTCTGACATTTTTGTCTGCGGGACAGAAGTGTATCTCGAAGTTAAAGAGGGCAAAAAACAACGACCATCTAGCCTGGCGAGGATTCAGACGCTGAGCAGACTGGAGGTACGAGAGATTCTTGTGGTCGGTGTAAATGACAATGGGGTGTTTGGAACCCTCCAATAGATGCCTCCACTCTTCGAGTGCTAACTTGATGGCTAGAAGTTCACGATCTCCAACGGAGTAATTCTTTTCTGCCAGAGAGAAAGTTTTAGAGAAGAAACCACAAGTAATGTTACGTCCGGTAGAGTTTTTTTTGAGAAGTATGGCTCCAGCTCCGACTGAGGAGGCGTCAACTTCCAGAAAGAAAGGTTTCGATTGATCAGGTCTGGACAGCACTGGTGCAGAAGCGAAGGCAGTTTTGAGACGATTGAAGGCCTCATCAGCTTGAGGAGGCCATGACTTAGGGTTGGCATTCTTCCTGGTCAGGGCCACAATAGGAGCCACAATGGTGGAGAAATGGGGAATAAACTATCGGTAATAGTTGGCAAATCCCAGAAAGCGTTGGATAGCACGGAGTCCAGAAGGGCGTGGCCAATCTAAAACCGCTGACAGTTTATCTGGGTCCATTTGAAGCCCTTGGCCAGAGACTAGGTAACCTAGGAAAGGAAGAGTCAAAGAGACATTTTTCCATTTTAGCATACACGTGGTTTTCACGAAGTCTTTGGAGCACTAGGCGGACATGACGACGGTGTTCCTCCAGGTTAGAGGAGAAAATCAAGATGTCGTCCAGGTAAACCACAACACAGGTATATAATAAGTCCTGAAATATCTCATTAACGAAGTCCTGGAAGACTGCAGGGGCGTTGCAGAGCCCAAAGGGCATAACTAGATATTCGAAATGTCCGTCTCTAGTATTGAACACGGTCTTCCACTCATCACCTTTCCTGATGCGAATAAGATTATATGCGCCTCTTAAGTCCAATTTAGTGAAAATATTGGCGCCACGAAGACGGTCAAAGAGTTCAGAGATCAAAGGCAGGGGATAGCGGTTTTTGATGGTGATTTTATTTAAACCGCGGTAGTCAATGCATGGTCGTAAGGATCCATCCTTTTTAGAGACAAAGAAGAACCCCGCTCCCGCAGGGGATGAGGACTTCCGAATAAAACCTCGCTTTAGGTTCTCCTGGATATAGTCGGACATGGCTTGAGTCTCTGGGGCAGACAGAGGGTAGATCCTGCCCCGAGGTGGAGTGGTACCAGGAAGGAGGTCAATGGGGCAGTCATAAGGCTTATGAGGTTGTAAGATCTCTGCTTGCTTTTTGCAGAAAACATCAGCAAAGTCCTGGTAGGCCTTGGGAAGACCCGGTATAGGTGGAGCCACAGAGGTTTCACAAGTGGAAGCAGACGTGAGGCATCGTTTGAGATAAGAAGGACCCCAACTTTTGATCTCCCCGGTGGTCCAGTCAAGGGTAGGAGAATGACGTTGGAGCCATGGCAGACCGTGAAGGACTTCAGAGGCGCAGTTGGGCAGAACAAGAAATTCTATTTTTTCATGATGCAGTCCAATGCTCATAAGCAGGGGTTCTGTGCAGTAGCGCACAGTGCAGTCCAATTTTTCTCCGTTGACAGAAGAAATGTAGAGCGGCTTGACGAGACTGGTCACTGGGATGCTGAACCTATTAACAAAAGAGGCCAAAAAAAAATTTCCTGCAGAACCGGAGTCCAAGAAGGCCACAGCTGAGAAGGAGGAGTTGGCGGAAAGAGAAATCAGCACAGGCACAGTGAGACGTGGAGAAGCAGAATTCACACCAAGAGTTGTCTCACCTTTGTGAGGTAACGGAGTGCGTCTCTCCTGACGCGGAGGGTGGATAGGACAGTCTTTTAGGAAGTGTTCGGTACTAGCACAGTACAGGCCCAGATTCTCGTTAGGGTAGCGAGTCCTCTCTTGTAGGGTCAGGCGCGACCGATCCACTTGCATAGCCTCCTAGGCGGAAGGCACAGGAACAGATTGCAAAGGACTTTGGAAGAGAGGAGCCGGGGAGAGAAATCACCTGGTGCGAACAAGATCCTTTTCCTGTCAAAGCTCCTGGCGTCTTTCAGAGAAACGCATGTCGATGCGGGTGGCCAAATGGATAAGTTCAGACAGGTTAGCAGGAATTTCTCGTGCGGCCAGGACATCTTTGATGTTGCTGGATAAGCCTTTCTTGAAGGTCGCGCAGAGGACCTCATTGTTCCAGGATAGCTCTGAGGCGAGGGTACGAAACTGGATGGCGTATTCGCCTACTGAAGAACTCCCTTGGACGAGGTTCAGCAAAGCAGTCTCGGCTGAGTAGGCCCGGGCTCGCTCCTCAAAGACACTACGAACTTCAGCGAAGAAGGACTGGATAGTAGCAGTGGCAGGATCGTTGCGTTCCCAGAGCGGTGTGGCCCATAACAACGCCTTTCCAGACAGGAGACTGACCACGAAAGCCACCTTAGACCGTTCAGTGGGGAATTGGTCCAACATCATCTCCAAGTGTAGGGAACACTGGGAAAGGAATCCACGGCACTGTTTAGAGTCCCCATCAAACTTGTCCGGTAGAGACAGGCGGAGGCTGGGAGCGGCCACTCGCTGCGGAGGAGATGCAGGAGCTGGCAGAGGAGATGATTGTTGAAGCTGTGGCAAAAGTTGTTGCAGCATGACGGTCAGTTGAGTCAGCTGCTGTCCTTGATGTGCGATCTGTTGGGATTGCTGGGCGGCCACCGTGGTTAGGTCAGCGACACTAGGCAGCTGGACCTCAGCGGGATCCATGGCCGGATCTACTGTCAGGATCCGGATAGGTATGCAGCGAGGACACTGGTGGTTGATCCTCTGTGTCAGTGGGGTGATGACGTGGGCCATACCAGGGGAACGGAGTCTAAGGGGTTACTGGTTTTCACCAGAGCCCGCCGCAAAGAGGAATGGACTTGCAGCGGCAGGTAACCCCCAGGTCGTTCCACCCGATAGCGACTCAACCCCAGCTGACAGCTGAGACAGGCACGGTACACAAGGACTAGACGGAGGTGAGCTCAGACGTAGCAGAAGGTCAGGGCAGGCAGCAAGAGTCGTAGTCAGGGGCAACAGCAGAAGGTCTGGAAACACATGCTTGGGAACACACTAAACGCTTTCTCAGGGCACAAGGCAACAAGATCCGGCAAGGACAGGAAGGGGAAGTGGGTTTTTATAAGGAAGGCACAGGAGCAGATACTGATTGGGCCAGGCACCAATCAATGGCGCACTGGCCCTTTAAATCTCAGAGAGCTGGCGCACGCACCCTAGAGAGTGAGGTCGCGCGTGCCAGGACTGAGCAGACAGAGGACGGGGCAGGTGAGGAGATTGGGATGCGACCCACCGGCGGGCGCGTCCCGCTACGCAGATCGCATCCCCGCCTGTGACACTAGTGCAGCGCTCCCGGTCAGCGGGTCTGACCGGGGCGCTGCATGGAGACAAATGCAGCAAGCGCTCCGGGGAGGAGCAGCGACCCGGAGAGCTCGGCGTAACACAATGTAACTAGACAAGAATTGGGTTGAAAAAAATAAATAAAAAGAATTGGGTTGGGGACTAAATCCCCGCCATCAATATAACACCACTTTTACTGCACAGTGAACAACATAAAAAAAAAAAAAAATAATAATAATAATAATAAATAAAAAGCACCAGAAATTTTCCAGTTTTTCACAATATTTTGGAGTAAAAAAAAAAAAAAATTTGCATGTGTCAACAAAAATGCACCACTTATATAAAGTACAATATGTCATGAAAAAACGAATCTCAGAATCGCTCCGCTCAGAAAAGGTGTTTGGAAGTTATTATTTAAAGAGACACATGTCAAATAACGGGAAAAATAAGAGCATGGTCAGTAAGGTAAAAAATGGGTCCGTCCTTAAGGGGTTAATGGGCACGACAATTTAGTTTTATCAATAGAAATCCATAACTCTATTACAGTGGTCCCTCAACATACGATGGTAATTTGTTCCAAACGAGCCATCGTTTGTCGAATCCATCGTATGTTGAGGGATCCGTGCAATGTAAAGTATAGGAAGCTGTACTCACCTGTCCCCGCCGCTCGCGATGGTGTCCCCGCCACTCCCGATGGTGACCCGGGGCCTCCGCTGGGCTCTCCTGGTCATCTCTGGTCCTCTGCTGGGCTCCCCTGGTCTTCTTCGGTCCTCCGCTGTCTTCTCCGGTCCTCCGCTCTCTTCTCCGGTCCTCCGCTGTCTTCTCCGGTCCTCCACTGTCTTCCGTAAGGCCTTACTGGGCCTGCATATCGACATCATTACGCCGCTGTGTACGCCATTCCTATTGGATGACGTGCGCAGTAGCGTATTGACGTCACCGGAGAGGGCCGAGAAGACAACGGAAGACCAACGCTGGACCGGGAGGGCACCCTGGAGCATCGTGGAGGGGTCAGTAATACTTATCACACTACACGGGGAACATTAAGCTGCTATCCGGCAGCAGCTTAAGCATTTTGCGCTGCCGGATAGCACTTAATGCGATGGCCCCGACATAAAAAAGCATCGTATGTCGATGCTGACATCGACATGCGATGGCCTCTGAGAGGCCATCGTATGTCGATTTGATCATATGTCGGGCCATCGTAGGGTCACTGTATTAATTTAACTAAAATCCAATTAATCCTCATTTATGATACTTGATTTTTATGATGACTAAAATTCACACAAACAAATCTGCACTTACTTAAAATTACCAAGAATATATGAAACATAAGAAACTGAATGTAAAAGGGGAAAATTTTCAGTCTTTTCTTTATATATGTCCTCCATTTATGATGTCTTCCTGGCTTTGTATTGAGTAATTGCAATTAAAAACCTGAATGTGTGAACATTGCCTCAGCTACAAATGCAACTGACAATTACATTGTACAATGTATGTATGGGAATAAATATTTATTTACAGGCATAAAAACTGGCCCATTTAATATAAACGGAACACAAACTTTTTGTCCTTCTAAGGGACTTGTATAAGCAATCATTTGAGTGATTATATAGATCAATCCATTATATGTGTATTGCATTGAACTATTTAATCAGCACACATCCTATGGCAGGCTTTACCAGCAGATCTCTCATGGTAGCAAGAGAGGCCTCTTTAACAACCAACATCTGTATAACTGTACAGATGTGGTGATTGCTATTGATTGTGGCATGTAAGCAATTAAGTGTCAAACATTGAATAGATCTCTAAAGCTGGTCATTGATTGATTTACTCAACTCCTGAGCTTTAGTTCCCCAGCCAACCCCTGAGGTGCAGTTTCATCAGTAAGGGGTTAAGTTATTTCATTTTTAAACATTTGGAGTACATCCATAATGATATAAAAGAAGGATAGAGGTAAAGGTCTTGTAGGGGGTGTTACGCCGAGCGCTCCGGGTCCCCGCTCCTCCCCGGAGCGCTCGCTACACTTCCCTCACTGCAGCGCCCCGGTCGGTTCCACGGACCCGGGGCGCTGCGTTACCACCTCCGGCCGGGATGCGATTCGCGATGCGGGTAGCGCCCGCTCGCGATGCGCACCCCGGCTCCCGTACCTGACTCGCTCCCCGTCAGTTCTGTCCCGGCGCGCGCGGCCCCGCTCCCTAGGGCGCGCGCGCGCCGGGTCTTTGCGATTTAAAGGGCCACTGCACCGCTGATTGGTGCAGTGGTTCCAATTAGTGTTTTCACCTGTGCACTTCCCTATATCACCTCACTTCCCCTTCACTCCCTCGCCGGATCTTGTTGCCCTAGTGCCAGTGAAAGCGTTCCTTGTGTGTTCCTTGCCTGTGATTCCAGACCTTCTGCCGTTGCCCCTGACTACGATCCTTGCTGCCTGCCCCGACCTTCTGCTACGTCCGACCTTGCTTCTGTCTACTCCCTTGTACCGCGCCTATCTTCAGCAGCCAGAGAGGTTGAGCCGTTGCTAGGGGATACGACCTGGTCACTACCGCCGCAGCAAGACCATCCCGCTTTGCGGCGGGCTCTGGTGAAAACCAGTAGTGACTTAGAACCGATCCTCTAGCACGGTCCACGCCAATCCCTCTCTGGCACAGAGGATCCACCACCTGCCAGCCGGCATCGTGACAGTAGATCCGGCCATGGATCCCGCTGAAGTTCCTCTGCCAGTTGTCGCTGACCTCACCACGGTGGTCGCCCAGCAGTCACAACAGATTGCGCAACAAGGCCAACAGCTGTCTCAACTGACTGTTATGCTACAACAGTTACTACCACAGCTCCAGCAATCATCTCCTCCGCCAGCTCCTGTACCTCCTCCGCAGCGAGTGGCCGCTTCTGGAATACGACTATCCTTGCCGGATAAATTTGATGGGGACTCTAAGTTTTGCCGTGGCTTTCTTTCCCAATGTTCATTACACTTGGAGATGATGTCGGACCAGTTCCCCACTGAAAGGTCTAAGGTGGCTTTCGTAGTCAGCCTGCTGTCTGGAAAAGCCCTGGCTTGGGCCACACCGCTCTGGGACCGCAATGACCCCGTCACTGCCTCTGTACACTCCTTCTTCTCGGAAATTCGAAGTGTCTTTGAGGAACCTGCCCGAGCCTCTTCTGCTGAGACTGCCCTGTTGAACCTGGTCCAGGGTAATTCTTCCGTTGGCGAGTATGCCGTACAGTTCCGTACCCTTGCTTCAGAATTATCCTGGAATAATGAGGCACTCTGCGCGACCTTTAAAAAAGGCCTATCCAGCAACATTAAAGATGTTCTGGCCGCACGAGAAATCCCTGCTAACCTACATGAACTCATCCATCTTGCCACTCGCATTGACATGCGTTTTTCCGAACGGCGTCAGGAGCTCCGCCAGGATATGGACTCTGTTCGCACGAGGCGTTTCTTCTCCCCGGCTCCTCTCTCCTCTGGTCCCCTGCAACCTGTTCCTGTGCCTCCCGCCGTGGAGGCTATGCAGGTCGACCGGTCTCGCCTGACACCCCAAGAGAGGACACGACGCCGCATGGAGAATCTCTGCCTGTACTGTGCTAGTACCGAACACTTCCTGAAGGATTGTCCTATCCGTCCTCCCCGCCTGGAAAGACGTCCGCTGACTCCGCACAAAGGTGAGACAGTCCTTGATGTCTACTCTGCTTCTCCACGTCTTACTGTGCCTGTGCGGATGTCTGCCTCTGCCTTCTCCTTCTCTGCTGTGGCCTTCTTGGACTCTGGATCTGCAGGAAATTTTATCCTGGCCTCTCTCGTCAACAGGTTCAACATCCCGGTGACCAGTCTCGCCAGACCCCTCTACATCAATTGTGTAAACAATGAAAGATTGGACTGTACTATACGTTTCCGCACGGAGCCCCTTCTAATGTGCATCGGATCTCATCACGAGAGGATTGAACTGTTGGTCCTCCCCAATTGCACTTCTGAAATCCTTCTTGGACTTCCCTGGCTTCAACTCCATTCCCCAATCCTGGATTGGTCCACTGGGGAGATCAAGAGTTGGGGGCCCTCTTGTTCCAAGGACTGCTTAAAACCGGTTCCCAGTAAACCTTGCCGTGTCCCTGTGCTTCCTCATGTAACCGGTCTCCCTAAGGCCTATATGGACTTTGCGGACGTTTTTTGCAAAAAACAAGCTGAGACTCTACCTCCTCACAGGCCTTATGATTGTCCCATTGACCTCCTCCCGGGCACTACTCCACCCCGGGGCAGAATCTATCCTCTGTCCGTCCCAGAGACTCTTGCCATGTCTGAATACGTCCAAGAAAATTTAAAAAAGGGCTTTATCCGTAAATCTTCCTCTCCTGCCGGAGCCGGATTTTTCTTTGTGTCCAAAAAAGATGGCTCTCTACGTCCTTGCATTGACTACCGCGGTCTTAATAAAATCACGGTTAAGAACCGCTACCCCCTACCCCTCATCTCTGAACTCTTTGATCGTCTCCAAGGTGCCCATATTTTTACCAAACTGGACTTAAGAGGTGCTTATAATCTCATCCGCATCAGAGAGGGGGATGAATGGAAAACGGCATTTAACACCAGAGATGGACACTTTGAGTATCTGGTCATGCCCTTTGGTCTATGCAACGCCCCTGCCGTCTTCCAAGACTTTGTTAATGAAATTTTTCGTGATCTCCTATACTCCTGTGTTGTTGTATATCTGGACGATATCCTGATTTTTTCTGCCAATCTTGAAGAACACCGCCAGCATGTCCGTATGGTTCTTCAGAGACTTCGTGATAATCAACTCTATGCCAAAATAGAGAAATGTCTGTTTGAATGCCAATCTCTTCCTTTTCTAGGATACTTGGTCTCTGGCCAGGGACTACAAATGGACCCAGATAAACTCTCTGCCGTCTTAGATTGGCCACGCCCCTCCGGACTCCGTGCCATCCAACGTTTTTTGGGGTTCGCCAATTATTACAGGCAATTTATTCCACATTTTTCTACCATTGTGGCTCCTATTGTGGCTTTAACAAAAAAAAATGCCGATCCCAAGTCTTGGCCTCCTCAAGCGGAAGACGCCTTTAAACGACTCAAGTCTGCCTTTTCTTCGGCTCCCGTGCTCTCCAGACCTGACCCATCTAAACCCTTCCTATTGGAGGTTGATGCCTCCTCAGTGGGAGCTGGAGCTGTCCTTCTACAAAAAAACTCTTCCGGGCATGCTGTTACTTGTGGTTTCTTTTCCAGGACCTTCTCTCCGGCGGAGAGGAACTACTCCATCGGGGATCGAGAGCTTCTAGCCATTAAATTAGCACTTGAGGAATGGAGGCATCTGCTGGAGGGATCAAGATTTCCAGTTATTATTTACACCGATCACAAGAACCTCTCCTACCTCCAGTCTGCCCAACGGCTGAATCCTCGTCAGGCCAGGTGGTCTCTGTTCTTTGCCCGATTTAATTTTGAAATTCACTTTCGGCCTGCTGATAAGAACATTAGGGCCGATGCTCTCTCTCGTTCCTCAGATGCCTCTGAAATTGAACTCTCTCCTCAACACATCATTCCTCCTGACTGCCTGATTTCCACTTCTCCAGCCTCCATCAGGCAAACTCCTCCAGGAAAGACCTTTGTTTCTCCACGCCAACGCCTTGGGATCCTCAAATGGGGTCACTCCTCCCATCTCGCAGGTCATGCGGGCATTAAGAAATCTGTGCAACTCATCTCTCGCTTCTATTGGTGGCCGACTCTTGAGACTGATGTGGTGGACTTTGTGCGAGCCTGCACTATCTGTGCCCGGGATAAGACTCCTCGCCAGAAGCCCGCTGGTTTTCTTCATCCTCTACCTGTCCCCGAACAACCTTGGTCTCTGATTGGTATGGATTTTATTACTGACTTACCCCCATCCCATGGCAACACTGTTATTTGGGTGGTCGTTGATCGATTCTCCAAAATGGCACATTTCATCCCTCTTCCTGGTCTTCCTTCAGCGCCTCAGTTGGCTAAACAATTTTTTGTACACATTTTTCGTCTTCACGGGTTGCCTACACAGATCGTCTCGGATAGAGGCGTCCAATTTGTGTCTAAATTCTGGAGGGCTCTCTGTAAACAACTCAAGATTAAATTAAATTTTTCTTCTGCATACCATCCTCAATCCAATGGACAAGTAGAGAGAATTAACCAGATCTTGGGTGACTATTTACGACATTTTGTTTCCTCCCGCCAGGATGACTGGGCAGATCTTCTACCTTGGGCCGAATTCTCGTATAATTTCAGAATCTCTGAATCTTCCTCCAAATCTCCGTTTTTCGTGGTGTACGGCCGTCACCCTCTTCCCCCCCTCCCTACCCCCTTGCCCTCTGGTCTGCCCGCTGTGGATGAAATTTCTCGTGATCTTTCCACCATATGGAAAGAGACCCAAAATTCTCTCTTACAGGCTTCTTCTCGCATGAAGAGATTCGCAGATAAGAAAAGAAGAGCTCCTCCCATTTTTTCCCCTGGAGACAAGGTATGGCTCTCCGCTAAATATGTCCGTTTCCGTGTCCCGAGCTATAAGTTGGGACCACGCTATCTTGGTCCTTTTAAAGTTTTGTGTCAAATTAATCCTGTCTCTTACAAACTTCTTCTTCCTCCTTCTCTTCGTATCCCTAATGCCTTTCACGTCTCTCTTCTTAAACCTCTCATCCTCAACCGTTTTTCTCCTAAATCTGTTTCTCCCACTCCTGTTTCCGGCTCCTCGGACATCTTCTCTGTCAAAGAGATCTTGGCCTCCAAAAAGGTCAGGGGAAGAACTTTTTTTTTAGTGGATTGGGAGGGTTGTGGTCCAGAAGAGAGGTCCTGGGAACCTGAGGACAATATCCTGGACAAAAGTCTGATCCTCAGGTTCTCAGGCCCCAAGAAGAGGGGGAGACCCAAGGGGGGGGGTACTGTTACGCCGAGCGCTCCGGGTCCCCGCTCCTCCCCGGAGCGCTCGCTACACTTCCCTCACTGCAGCGCCCCGGTCGGTTCCACGGACCCGGGGCGCTGCGTTACCACCTCCGGCCGGGATGCGATTCGCGATGCGGGTAGCGCCCGCTCGCGATGCGCACCCCGGCTCCCGTACCTGACTCGCTCCCCGTCAGTTCTGTCCCGGCGCGCGCGGCCCCGCTCCCTAGGGCGCGCGCGCGCCGGGTCTTTGCGATTTAAAGGGCCACTGCACCGCTGATTGGTGCAGTGGTTCCAATTAGTGTTTTCACCTGTGCACTTCCCTATATCACCTCACTTCCCCTTCACTCCCTCGCCGGATCTTGTTGCCCTAGTGCCAGTGAAAGCGTTCCTTGTGTGTTCCTTGCCTGTGATTCCAGACCTTCTGCCGTTGCCCCTGACTACGATCCTTGCTGCCTGCCCCGACCTTCTGCTACGTCCGACCTTGCTTCTGTCTACTCCCTTGTACCGCGCCTATCTTCAGCAGCCAGAGAGGTTGAGCCGTTGCTAGGGGATACGACCTGGTCACTACCGCCGCAGCAAGACCATCCCGCTTTGCGGCGGGCTCTGGTGAAAACCAGTAGTGACTTAGAACCGATCCTCTAGCACGGTCCACGCCAATCCCTCTCTGGCACAGAGGATCCACCACCTGCCAGCCGGCATCGTGACAGGGGGTAAGATAACAAGGCTTGCAAAATGACCAATGCCAAGTAAACAATAGTAATAAAACAATGAAATGTAATATTTGATTGTGAAAAAATTCTAAAAACACTTATTCTTTATAGCTTGATAGTGGAATCATTGGCAAGAAATGCACAACGTATTATATTTAAAATGTACGGTAGCATGCATATTGTCGCTTTTGCTATGAAAATTGTTGTGTGAAAAGTTATGTATATGGCATGGTCAGGTTAATGGAAAATATAAATTATCACTTCCCCGGTAATGACCCAACTATGACCCAAGACAATCTCAATAAACACAGTTGCATACACAACACAGTACATTATTCACTATCTTTGACCTTTAGACACATACAGTCATTATTGCAGAAATGATAAAAAAAAATAAAAAGTAATGTAGCCTGTCCATACACACTTGGACAAAAATGTTGCATGGTTTTAGACACAGAAAGTTAAAGGGGTACTCCGGTGGAAAACGTCTTCATTTTTTTTTAAATCAACTGGTGACAGAAAGGTAAACAGATTTGTGAAGGACTTCTATTAAAAATTTTTAATTCTTCCAATACTTATTTGTGGCTGTATACTACAGAGGAAATTCTTTTCTTTTTGGATTTTTTTTTTCTGTCACAACCACAGTGCTCTCTGCTGACACCTCTATCCATTTTAGGAATAGCAGCATATGTTTGCTATGGGGATTTTCTCCTGCTCTGGACAGTTCCTGACATGGAAGAAAATAAATCCAAAAAGAAGAGAATTCCCTCTGTAGTATACAGCCGCTAATAAGTACTGGATTTAGATATTTTAATAGAAGTAATTTACATATCTGTTTAACTTTCTTTCTGTTTAACTGTTCCACCGGAGTACCCTTTAAGTTCAAATGTTCATGTATAATTCAGAGTCAGTGGACATTCAACCATTATATTGTTGTAGGATTGATGAGTCAAAACTCTACAGAGGAAAATTGGTTCTGCTTCCTAAAATATGTGACCCAGACATCCATAAATTCAGGCTTCAATGAGAAGGCTTGTAAAATGCTAGATAGTTGTAACACAGAGCCAGAAATAATTTTTTTTAAATATTTTGTAACCTTCCAGAAGATTGTTTTAGAGATGCTATAAAATGTCAGTCCCCAAGAATGAATTTAGATGTGAAAAGACTACTTGGTTGAACGTGTGATAAATATTATTTCTAAGTAGATGTTACACTTGACTTCCCAAGAGGCCTAAACCTTTAGCGGTACAACACATTATCAATATTTGCCCACACAATGTAAGTAGAGAGCAAAGGCTGATTTTTTGACAGGTTTTAAATGTTCTCTTGCTAAACAAAAAGGAGATTAAATGGGCGCAATTATTCTACATAAATAATAATAATATTCTCCATACTTGCCAATGGTATGTTCCATCTCATTGCAACCCTCAGCCTACTGTTCTATCTCTACCCTTGTGTAACCTCTTAGCAGTTGCATTGCAGTCAATCTGCTTGCAATGCTAGTATCACTGACAGGACATTGTTTAATAGTAAGGGTTAAATCTTGCTGACTATGAGCTATGGTTTTTATAAATTCATCAGGGTTTGGTATATTTTTCTAGCTAGTTCATTTATTTCTTGCCTAGGTGACAGTTCAGATCAACATCTGCCTCTGGCCAGTTACATCATATACTGATTACCTCTCTTTGGCCTAAATGTGTTCCTGGACTCTGTATATTGCCTAATCAGTATTTTCTGCCTGGTTCCTGCAGTTCTATACACCTGACTTGCTCTTTGGATACCTCAGCTGGAATTTCTAAAAAGTACTTTTTACCCTTATTTGTTTGGGCGTAAATCATGTGAACATCCTCTACATTTATCAAAGAGGTGCACAATCATAATAAACAGCAAAGTAGATTAGATGTAGACAAGCTTGCAACGGGTTTAAACCGTTCTCAAGAGCAGAGAACGGGTTAAACCCGGTGGGTCCTGGTTGCTACGGGCAACCAGGACCCACGGCTAATGCCGGTCACCACCGATTCGGCCAATGCCCGGCATAAACCCTTTAGACTCCACAGTCAAAATTGATTGCTGCATCTAAAATACGGGGTTAAAGGTGCCGGCAAAGGTGGAGCTGATCGGCGACATTGCGGGTCTCGATCAGCTGAGTGAATGCCAGAAAGGGCCTCACCTGCCTCCTCATCGTCCGAACGACGATCAGCCAAGCCTGCTATGCAGGCTAAAGCAGGAGAGCGCTGATGACACTGATCAGTGCTATGCTATGGCATAGCATTGATCAGTATATGCAATCAGAAGATTGCATTGTATAGCCCCCTATGGGGGCAAACAAAAAAAAAAGGGTAAAAAAAGGGAATATTAAAAGCTTAAGTCCATCCTTTTCCAATTGTTTAAATAAAATAATGTAATAAAAAATAAAAATAATCATATGTGGTACCGCTGCATGCATAAATGTCCGAACTAATAAAATATAAGGCTAGCTAAACCGCACGGTTGATGGTGCACAAGTTAAAAAAATACCAAAGTCCAAATGTGTGCATTTTTGGTCACTTCATATACCATAAAAAAAACTGATCAAAAAGTGATCAAAAAGTCCCATCAAAACAAAAATGATATCTATAAAAACTAAAGACCACAGCGCAAAAAAAAAAGAGCCCTCATATAGCCCTGTTTGCGGAAAAAATTTAAAGTTATAGGGGTCAGAAGATTACAATTTTAAACATGCTAATTTTACTGCATGTAGTTAAAATGTATTTAAAGTAGTTAAATAAAATAAAACCTACATAAATTGGGTATCCTTGTAACCGTATGGACCTACAGAATAAAGATAAGGTGTCTATTTATCTAAAAATTGCGCTGTGTAGAAACGGAAGCCCTAAAAATGTACAAAATGGCGTTTTTGTTTTCAATTTCACCCCACAAATATATTTTTTTGCTTTTGCAGTAGATTTTGTTTTTAAATGATTGCTGTCATTACAAAGTACAATTGCTGGTGCAAAAAATAAGCCCTTATATGGGTCTATAGGTGTAAAATTGAAAGTGATATGATTTTTAGAAGGGGAGAAGGAAAAAACAAAAGTGCAAAAACAAAAATTGGCATGGTCCTTAAAGGGGTACTCTGCTTCTTCCGGGGCTTCTTCATTGGTGAAACGTTGGGTGGCGGGTGGCTGTAGCGCTGTACTCCTTGCTCCACTTGGTAAAGTATTTCGTTATTTCTGTCTAGTTCAGATTTTGCCCTACCCATAATGTGTTATTGATCCCCTGAGGCTTCCTTATCTGCTCTTTGATTTTTTGTACTTACTTGCGATCCGAGCATATTTGCTGGATCCGACTCTAATATTTAATCTACAACCTATGAGCAGTAGCCTCCCTCATTAATCCACGGGAGTCAATACTTATTGTGCACTATTTATTTAACCCTTCCCCTGGCAGACAAGCATAGCCCCCGTTTCTCTCTCAGCACTTTTTGGATTCATGTTTACTACTATATATGTATTCTTTTAAATTATTTTAAATGTCTTGTCATTTTGGATTCATGTTAATAAAGTATACTTTGTGATATTTATGTCCTGTTTGACGCCTCCCCCAAAGAGTGTAAAGAGACACTGCCAAATGATAATGGGGGAGTAATGTTTCAGAGACAGGAGTGAGTGGTTCAGATTATAAAAGGTATTCGTTTTGGATTATTCGCAATGCGGAGAAGACATGTAGGATGGTAAACAGAGATAACGAGAAGTAGGGAGGTGCAGCACTGTGGAGAGCTTTGTGGGTAAGAGTGAGGGGGCCTTAATGTTAGAGACAGCATAAAGATGCTGGTATTTATTTATTTATTTTTTCAATATAACAATGTATTTATTTTGTAAAATGTATAACCATAATAAACTATGTAATAAATATACATTCTGCTTCCATTTTTTTTGTTTTTTGTTATTAAAGCATTCACTTGAAATATAACTATTCCAATGTTCCACATCTTCATACCCCCTTACCAAGTTAGGCTAAGGTTTCCTCATGGCAAATGAACGTACAAATGTCTTTTATGCTTTTGCTTTTATTCAATATTCTACTACGCAGAGAGAGCCTTCTAAAGTTGCCAATCGCTCCTATTTTGTTGATTGTGTCATGTATTGTTCGATGTTCTTCAAATAAGTTTTCTAACATAAATTCCAACATTTAGGCATCTTACACCTGTGGTCGGGTCTCGATATATTGGACCTACTGGTTAAATCATCCCTCTCAGCTTACAGTACAGAGCAAATTGAAATTTTTTGGCAATTTAGAGAAATTATAAATGCACAAATTTTTATTGGCAAGAGAGAATAAATCGTAGTACAAATTACATTTTGAACTACTGTGTTAGGATCCCTTTATACTGGTTATGGATTTGAAGCATTCTGGCATCATTCCTGGTGCAATCCTGACATTATGGGATGTCAGTCATCATTCTTTTCAATTGTTTTTTATTACATTTTCAAGAAGTGAACGTGTATACAGTCAAACACATTGAATACAGTCGGCATTTAGAACATGTCTTAGAAGTTAACAATATAACAAACAAAGGAACAAATATGACATAGATAGCAGTAGTAGCCTTCTGCTTTCAGTATTTGTTAAGTACGTGTATACAATAACAGCTCCAAAGGGGGGGGGGGGGGTTAAAGAATTCAATATATGCATGTACAGGCTTACCCTCAACCCTCTAAAGCCGTGGACATCTTCGGACTCCGCTCCGCTCCCAAGATGCTGGTATTTTGTAGGAGTGCCGGGGTGATGTCATGGGAAGTGGTATGAAGCTGAGTGTCATGAGTGTAGGCATGGTACTGAAAACCAAATCTACTGATAGTTTGTCCAATCGGACTGTGTAGAGAGAAAAAAGGAGAAGAACCAGGACTGATCCCTGGGGAACCCCCACATCAAGAGAAAGAGGAGAAAAAGTAGAGCTGGAAAATAACAAAATGAAGGAGCGGTCAAAGAGGCACGAAAAAAAAACCTGGAGATTGCCATTAGGACCAATGGAGCGGAGAGTATTGAGAATAAGTTGATTATATACAGTGTCAAAAGCAGCAGAGAGATCGAGAACAATCAATGGAGAATAACTTCTAGTCATTAGATTTGGCCATCAGGAGATTGAAAGTGATTTTGGTTTGGGCTGTTTGTGTGAGGGGAAGGCAGTGGAAAGCAGACTGACAAGTTAAAATGTGAGGCAGGTAAAGATGACAAATTACTGTTGGAGAGTGGGCAAGGGTTAAGAGAGCAGTTAGGAGCAGGAGCGTAAATAACAGTGCATGGGAGCAATATCTAAGTGAGATAAGGATAGATAGACTGATGTGGATTGAGTCCACTGGGGAGATGGGTGGGGGATAGGTTTGTAGACAGAAGGCTAAGATGTTGATGAGGGCTGTCAGTATGATGATTGTTTGTGGTGGATAGATACCGTATTTATCGGGTTATACCACGCACCGGCCTATAACACGCACCCTCATTTTACCAAGGATATTTGGGTAAAAAAAGTTTTTTACCCAAATATCCTTGGTAAAATGAGGGTGCGTGTGTGTGCATGCGTATACCCTGATATACCTCCAGGAAAGGCAGGGGGAGAGGGGCCATCGCTGCCCGCTTCTCTCCCCCGGCCTCTCCTGGGGTCTAGAGCCCTGCCGCCGCTTCTCTCCCGATGGGCCGCTGTCCCTTCTCTCCCCCGACTATCGGTGCCGGCACCCCATTGCCGGCGCCGATAGCCAGGGGGAGAGAGGGGGCAGCGCCACCCATTGCCGGCGCCGCTGCCCCGTTTCCTCCCCATTGTATAATTGCCTGTTGCCGGGGTCGGGTCCACGCTGCTTCAGGCCTCCGGTGTGCATCCCATGCATCGTTGCTATGCACTGCACGGCGCGGCGCAATGACGAGTGACGTCATTGTGTCTTGCAGCACATAGCAACGAAGCAGGGGACACACACCGGAGGCCTGAAGCAGCACGGACCCGACCCCGGCAACAGGTAATTATACAACCGGGGATGGGGGGAGGCAACGGGGCAGCGGCGCCGGCAATGGGTGCTGCTGCCCCTTCTCTCCCCCTGTCTGTCGGCGCCGCTGCCCCATTGCCGGCGCCGCTTCTCTCCCCCTGGCTATCGGCACCGGCACCTATATTCAGGGGGAGAGAACGGGCAGCGGCACCGATAGCCAGGGGGAGAGAAGGGCCGGCAGCAGGGCTCTAGACCCCAGGACAAGCAGGGGCAGAGAAGCCGGCAGCGGTGGCGGTCTCTGCACCTGCAAAGCCGCTGCAGTTCATTGATTTAAAGCGCCCGCTTTAAATCATTGAACTGCAGCGGCTTATCGTCATATAACACGCAGGTAGACTTTAAGATAAAAATTTTAGCCTAAAATGTGCGTGTTATACGCCGATAAATACAGTTTATAAATTCTACTCCCTATGGGTTTTTGGCATTGTAATAGCTCCCTTTTGGTCACTTCTGGCTCAATTCTGGTCTAATTATTTAGATTGTACTTAGCAAATTTACGTTGCAGGACAGTTTGTGTGGCTACCAGGCCAAATAAAGTTGTAGTTGAGAAATCAAAGGCTGCAAAAAAGCTAACCATGCCATACTACATTTAAGTTGTTTTCTTGAAAAGTCTAAATGAGTTGCACAAAAATTTGCGACTTTTGAACAACAAAAAAAGGGTAAAACCAAGGATAAATTCCCTTACTTTGGTCAGTGCAATTGCATATACAGCAACTTAAAGAGAACTGTGAACAGTTTTCATACTATCACTTAAATCTTGTAACTTGCAACCCAGTGCTATAGAGAGCCTATATAATATGGATTCTTCACAGAGGACTTCAGTAAAGTTACATTCTGTTTTCAAGTTACTATTATGTCTTGAGAATTTCTGCTGCACTCAATCACAGGTACACCCTCCAGACACCTTAAAAAGTCTACCCCTGGATCAAAGGACTTCCTATATTGTGAAAGTCCCCACAATTGAAAAGTTGCCTGGATTCATAGGGGGTGGGGTTGGGGCACTAGCTAGCAAAAGCACCAAGCCTTTTGTAAGACTAGAATAGCTTTTTTTCCAGAGGAACTACCCTAAGTTGTCCTACTCTACATATCCTCCTCATGCACACCATATTTGGGGTCGCTACAAGTTTGCTTAAATCAGTATGATTGAACATTGTACTGATGTTTAATATTCTAAATAAGCACAGATATCCTCTATGTTCTAGGTCCTGCTGTTACAAAACTACAACTCTTAGCATGACCGGCATCCAAGCATGCTAGAAGTTGTAGTTTTGGAACATGTGGAGGTCTGCAATTTGGAGACAACTTCTTTATGTCTTAAAGGAGTTCTTCAGGATAAAAAAATGTATCCCCTTTCCCAAATACGTCGCCCTGGCTCTCCTCCTTAATGGGGTGTGTCAACCACCACACAAAGCTGTGGCCGACAAGCCCCCTACATGCAGCTCTATGGGAGAGCCAGATATACCCAAGTGCGGTGCCAAAGAGATGCATGGAGGAGGCGTGTTGGCCACAGCTTCGTGCAGTGGTAGACACGCCCCATTTCAGAGAAGAGCAGGGGCACCATACGCGAGAACATGGGGGTCCCAGCATTCGGATCTCGCACAATCTGACACTTATCCCCTTAGGATAGGGGATACATTTTTCTATCCCAAAGTATTCCTTAAAGTAAGTGATTATTAGACAGTATTGCAACATCTATCTTCATTACTGCTGCTTTCGTTGTGGTCACAGTCCTCCTGCCATAGTTTTATGTAAAAAAATAAAATAAAAAAAATTGCAAAATTTCAGTCTAAACCAAAGCACATTGATCTGTTCATAAAGGCTGAAGTCTGTAATTGCTGCCAATGGTGCCTGTACTAAATACTTTGAAGAGGGGAATAATACTGCATTTATTTATTGTGTGCTTCGAATTGTATTAATTGTCACTTTGCAATGATTTCCTCTTGATCAAAATGCCAAATTAATTGCTGCGTGACTCAATGTGGATACACAATAGGACAGAAAAAGTTCAAGGGAAGTCTTCAATTTAAGCTACGTTTGGACAATAATAGTCGAGAGGAGTTTTAGAACAGGGTGCTTGGCATTCTCTGCAGGCATGCAAAGCAAAATAACTGAAATGCATGTGTTTTATTTAATAAATAAACTATGAAAAATTCAAGCTGAGAAAAAAAAGTAGGGTATCTCTTTTTTTTTGTTTTAACTTTTCTCTTAGTAGATTCTGTGAAAGTGAATATTTGCTCCCGCTGTGACGGTTATTAAGTGGAGTATTCTCCCTCTGGAAAAGTAGATTACTGCTCAGAAACATATGAAATGCAACAAAAAGATGAAAGCACAGCACTTACCACTGTATTCTTTATGTAGCAGGTACAACTGTATCTGAGCAGCAATTCCCAGCGGAATAAGCCATGTTTACAATGTAATGGAACAGAAAGTTTTGACAGTGGAGATCATGCTGGATACTCTAAAGAAAACCTATCAAGAAAACATGTTTTTATTATTTGACACACCTCGAATGTGCACCAGCTCGTAGCTAGCGAGACAAATTCTTAGCTAATAAAACATTCACATAGTGTGACTGATAATCTTATTTTTATGTAAATTGGGTGGAAGGATTGTAATGCCCGGTGGTTTTAGTTACTATAAAATGAACTTATATCTTATCTATATATATATAAAACTCAACGTGTGTGTGTGTGTGTGTGTGTGTATGTATATTCCACAAAAACTTCCAAACGGCTAAAGATATTAACATGAAACTTGGCACACATGTTACTTATATGTCAACAACAAACATATGATAGGTGATTTAACCATTACTCACCCCCATTTGCCAGGGACTGGGTTTTTGTTTAAAGTCCCATACAAGTCTATGGGAAATATATGTTGCTGCATAACTTTTAAATGGCTGGAGATATTTCGATAATACTTGGTCATATGTTACTTATATGTCCACTTAAAATATAGGATAGTTAATTTAACCCTTAACTACCCTCATTTGTGAGGGTCAGGGTTTTTGTTTAACGTCCCATGCAAATCATTGGGAAATGTATGTTCTCACATAACTTACTGTATGGCTGGAGATATTTCAATCCCTGGTACACATGTTACAGATCGGGATATGAGGACGGGATGGGAGGTCGAGATAGGTGGCCGGGATAGGAGGTCGGGATAGGAGGTCGAGATAGGAGGACGGGATAGGAGGTCGGGATAGGAGGACGGCATAGGAGGTCGGGATAGGAGGACGGGATAGGAGGACGGGATAGGAGGACAGGATAGGAGGACGTGATAGGAGGACGGGATAGGAGGTTGGGATAGGAGGTCGGGATAGGAGGACGGGGTAGGAGGACGGGGTAGGAGGATGGGGTAGGAGGACGGGATAGGAGGTTGGGATAGGAGGACGGGATAGGAGGACGGGATAGGAGGTCGGGATAGGAGGTTGGGATAGGAGGACGGGGTAGGAGGTCGGGATAGGAGGTCGGGATAGGAGGTCTGGATAGGAGGAATGGGATAGGAGGTCGGGGTATGAGGACGGGATATGGGGTTGGGATATGACAACAATATATGAGGACGGGATATGAAGTCAAAAGCTTCCTCCTTTGTTGAACCGGGTATTCAGCTAGTACTTTATAAAATATATTAGTTGTATTCCTGCTGCTATTATAATCATATACTAAGCATAGGTTGATCGGCATATGTAGTAAAAATAAATGTAATAGACATATACACAGTGGGTGACATTAGTATTAAACATGCCCTGCACCCGGTCCCCTTCTATGAAGTGTGCTCAGGAGCTGAGTGTGTGTCATAGCGGGGTGGTCCAGGAGGCTGTCAGCCACCAGGACCCATGTTTAATGCCGGAAATCACAGATCGCGGTGATGCCCAGTATTAACCCCTTGATCGCAGCATCTAAAATAAAAAAAATTCGTAAAAAACAGTCCCGGCAGCTTAGCGGAGCTGATTGGGACCACTGCGGTAAAACCGCGGTGTCCCAATCAGGTGAGAGGACAGTGAGAGGGTCCTTACCTGCCTTTTCGCCATCCGATCGGTGGATCAATGCTCCAGGAAGCCTCAGCAGCCTGGAGCAATCGAGCCCCAATAACACTGATCAATGGTATGCTCTGGCATAGCATTGAGCAGTGTATGCAATCCAAGGATTACATGAAATAGTCCCCTATAGCGACTAAAAATTGTGTTAAAAAAGTAAAAAGAAAACATTAATAAATGTGAATTAGACCCTTCCCTAATAAAAGTTTGAATCACCCTCCTTTTCCCAATAAAAAAAATAAACAAAAGAAGTATCGCTGCATGCGTATACGTAAAAAAAAAAAAAAAAAAATTCAAAATTGCATATTTTTGGTCACTTTATAAACCCTAAAAAATGTATAAAAATTGATCAAAAAGTCCCATGAAAAAAAAAATTGTATTGATAAAAACTACAGATCACAGTGCAAAAAATAAATCCTCACACATCCCTGCAAAATTAAAAAGTTATAGGGGTCAGAAGAAGACAATTTTAAATAATTTGGGTATCATTTTAATTGTATGGAGCTACAGAACAAAGATAAATAGACATGTCTATTCTTTATGCAAATTCGGCTCTGAAATGCATTGCCCTCTGTGAGACAGCGCATTTCTGAGCGGTCCGAACGCCTGCTGGAATATCTTAATGTGTGGAATGTCCGTCTGCATTTTGGCCTTGGGAACATGGACCTAAGGGTGTGTTTACACTATGGAATTTCTGAGCAGAATTCTAATCAGAAATTATATGCAAACCTCCTCATTAATATATATATTTTTTGTGTGTGTGTGAAATGTGAAATCCAACCTTTGCTGAACTGGTTAGCCACTTCCTCCCTCTTTTTCATTACGAAAAGGTGCATATTGAGATTGATTTACCACAATGGTTGCCTCTGTTGTTATGGCTGTGGCTGTGCTTGTAGATGGAGGTCACAACCTTGTTGCTGGAGACACTAGCACCTAGGTTCATCCTACTGTGGAAATTGTGTCTTTGAAATTGTGATTTAATAAAAAAAAAAAAAGGTTGATATGGCCTCTGGTGTCTTTCTGGAGTCTCCACACCGAGTGACACAAGTCTCCATCTTTCCTTTATCCGAGAGTTTAATTTGTGAGAGGAAGATGCAAAATGTGATGTATGTAAGAGATTTGGGTGCAATGCGCTACAATTTGAGATATCCCCAAATTCTGGCTAATGTGCGACACCTTCATAAAGTTAAATGGTTTTACATAATTGAGAACGAAAAAACATATAAAATGCAAACCCCACACTATTGAGACATTCCGCTAATAGTATATACACTGCAGATTTGACGCTTTGTTCAGTCCTTTAGTTGCATTGCTTTACACAGCATCAAATCTGCATCATCCAGTCCACTGCGCATACACACTTAACTGTCCCTGGTTTAGATCAGGATCCAGTTTTTTTTTATTTTTGTCAAAAAGAAGTCATTGGCAATAGGAGACATTCAGGTAGGCAACCTGTTGCATCCTGCTTAAGGGGCACCTCTTTTTCTAACCTTGAAAGAAAAAAATGTGATGAAAGATTTTTAATTAGGACTACCCCAAAAGTTGTTTTATGTTTCCACTTATTCTTTACATATACAGTGTTCTGCTGATTATTGTTCCTGATATTCAACTCGTACACAAAAAGGATAATACAACACGTTCAGAAAGAGCAGCAGATGTGCTATGTGTTGAAAGGGTTATTCCACTATATGTTCTCATTACTGTACCTTACACATTTATGTTCTAACTGTTGCTTAGATACTTACAGGTAAATAGCCATACGGTTCACATTCACAGCTCACAAATAATTGATCTTGCCAATTGATATTCTTGTGTAGAAAAACGACATAAAAACTATTATAAGGATTAGTCTGCAGTACATTGTATATGCCAAAATAAACCCATTTTCTTATTCTGTGTAAGTAACAATCGATGAGAGTTTTACAAGTTTTTTGTTCTGCAGTGTGCACAAACCACATTTTTGCTCTTGCATGCTTTATTAAATACCAATCCCTACACCAGGGGCGATTCCTCGCAGTACAGAATGCAGAGTGTGATTGGACGTGACATGTTTCAGTAAGGGAAGCTTGTACCCTTCCGCTGATTGGTAGCAGATGTTCCAGCAGAGATCTTTCAGCTACATAGAATATTATAATAAGACTGGATAATGTCAGCAAATAAATTAATTACTGTTTGTAAAACAAAAAGAGAACAGAAACGTATAAATTTAATCAGAATGAAAGGTTATAAATCAAGATGTGTTCAACCATTAGTGCATAGCAACATATGCAGCAGCTGATAAAGAAATGCTATGGCTTAAAGGGATCCTTTCATTTGAAAGCCATCAGATATACTGTAGCTCGTATACTGAAAAATTAGTGATTTAAAGACACAATCAAAAAATCAGAACATAGAGCAAAAGTCACATTTTTGGTTGAAAATTATTAGTAGTTAACTCACTGACCTTCATTCAGGCTAAAGAATTTGTTTATGTCACATATGAAGATTAATATAAAAAGAATCGGATTGAAGATTAATAGGAAATTAGGCCTCATGCACAAAACTGTATTTGAACTAATGTATGTGCTCTGTTCCTCTGTACGCCACCAATATTACATGCTGGCATAAATTAGTTTTTTCTGTTTTTTTCTGTGTATATCTAACAGAAAAATAATTGTAACAAGCTCCATTAGATATTTTATGAACTAAAATATTGTCTCCAAGAAGCATTGTTTCTAGGGGAGAATACAGCACTCTATATGTCATATAGAGCCGCTATGGCTCTGTCCCCAACCTCTGTGGACTTTCAACAAGACTATGCGCACATGACTCTGCATTACAACATAAAGGTTTGTGGAGACCCCTGGACAAAATAACTGGTTCATCATAAGATATACATATACTAGCTGAGTACCCAGCGTTGCCTAGTTTTTCCTTCCTAATCCTTGTTGTGGAGGAAAATCAACAAAGGAAGAAGCTTTTGACTTCACCTTCCATCCTCATATATTGTTGTCATATCCAAACTCCATATTCTGTCTACATATCCCATCCTCATATCTCAACCTCATATCCCGACCTCATATCCCATCCTCATATCCCATCCTCACATCTAGACCTCCTATCCCATCCTTCTATCTAAACCACATATCCTGTCCTCATATCCCGACCTCATATCCCATCCTCATATGCAGTCCTCATGTCCCGTCCTTATGTCCCATCCGCATATCCCGACCTCTTATCCCGACCTCTTATCCCGTCTTCATATGCTGTCCTCATATCCTGTCCTTATGTCCCCTCCTCATATCTTATCCTCAGGTGGGACTGATTTGTGATGAAGATATTGTAAGCTGAAAATAGAAGGGGACATGGCTTTGTGGGACTGGGCATGATTTGCAAGCTACACCGGTGCACAAAAAGGGTAGATAATAAAATGGGTGGGGCTTGAACAGTGCATGTGAGATGGGGTGTGGCTTGCAAGCCGGACTGACACATTCACCAGGAGATGCAGAGCGGAGCTTGTGGAGTGAGGTACTGGAAGTCCCATATACTTGCATGGGACTGGAAACAAAAATACATATTTTATATAAGACTGTAGGGGAAGGTTAATTTAACTATCATATATTTTTATTTGACATATAAGTAACATGTGACCAGGTATTATTAAAATATCTCCAGCCGTATGGAAGTTATGTGGGAACATACATTTCCCAGAGATTTGCAAGGGACTTTAACCCCTTAAGGACTCAGCCCATTTTGGGCCTTAAAGGGGTTCTCCGGTGCTTAGACATCTTATCCCCTATCCGAAGGATAGGGGATAAGATGCCTGATGGCGGGAGTCCCGCCACTGGGGACCCCTGTGATCTTGCACCTGGCACCCCATTTGTAAACAGTCCCAGACTGATTACTGGTCTGATTACTGTCGATCACGGGGTCGGCGGCGTGTGACGTCACGCCTCCGCCCCCGTGTGACCTCACGCTCCGCCCTTCAATGCAAATTTATGGGAGGGGGCGTGACAGCTATCACGCCCCCTCCCGTAGGCTTGCATTGGGGGGCGGAGCATGATGTCACACGGGGGCGGAGGCGTGACGTCACACGCCGTCGGCCCTGTGGTCGCCAATAATCAGACCGGGAGCGAATACGCTCCGGGGACTGATTACAAACGGGGTGCCGCGTGAAAGATCTCAGCGGTCCCCAGCAGCGGGACTCCAGCAATCAGGCATCTTATCCCCTATCCTTTGAAAAGGGGATAAGATGTCTAAGCACCGGAGTACCCCTTTAAGGACTCAGACAATTTTATTTTTACATTTTCGTTTTTTTCCTCCTCGCCTTCAAAAAATCATAACTCTTTTATATTTTCATCCACAGACTAGTTTGAGGGCTTGTTTTTTGCGTGACCAGTTGTCTTTTGTAATGCCCTCAATCACTTTATCATAAAATGTATAGCACAAGCAAAAAAATACTATTTGTGTGGGGAAATTTAAAAGAAAACCGCAATTTTGCGGTTTTCACGCCATACAATTTATGGTAAAAATTACATGTGTTCTTTATTCTTTGGGTCAACATGATTAAAATGATACCCATCATAATATACTTTTCTATTACTATTGCACTTAAAAAAAATTGCAAACTGTTTAACCAAATTAGTACGTTTAAAATTCCCCTATTTTGAAGACCTATAACTTTTTCATTTTTCCGTATAAGCGGCGGTATGAGGGCTCATTTTTTTTGCACCATGATCTATACTTTTTATTGATACCGTATTTGCTTATATAAAACTTTTAATACTTTTTATATACATTTTTTTGAACAAAATGTTATAAAAAAGCAGCTATTTTGGACTTTTTTTTTTTACGTTCACGCCGTTCACCGTACGGTATCATTAAGATTTAATTTTAATAGTTGGGATATTTATGCACGTGGTGATACCAAATATGTATATAAAATATATTTTTTTACACTTTTTGGGGGTGAAATAGGGAAAATTAGACAATTTGGGGGAGGGGGTTTTTCACATTTTTTTACTTTTATTTTTTACTTTTTTTACTTTTATTTTTACACTTTAATAGTCCCCATAGGGCACTATTATAGCAATCATTCGATTGCTAAAACTGTTCATTGCTATGCATAGGACATAGCACTGATCAGTGTTATCGGTCATCTTCTGCTCGCAGACCAGAGCAGAAGACCCGTGGAAGGCAGCGGAGGCAGGTGAGGGGACCTCCGGCTGCCTTGCTGGATGATCGGATCGCCGCGGCAGCGCTGCGGGCGATCCGATCATCTATTCAAAGTACCGCGACGCTGCAGATGCCGTCATCTGAGGGGTTAATGGTGGACATTCTCGCGATCGTGGATGTCCGCCATTACGGGCAGGTCCCTGGCTGCTATCAGCGGTTATGCTTGCGGTTATGCATAGGACGTAAATGTACGTCCTGGTGCGTTAAGTACCAGCTCACCAGGACGTACATTTATATCCTGCATCGTTAAGGGGTTAAAAAAAAATTACCCTCACAAATTGGGGTAGTTAAGGGTTAAATGAACTATCCTATATTTTAAGTGGACATATAAGTAACATGTGACCAAGTATTATCGAAATATCTCCAGCCGTTTGGAAGTTATGCAGTAACATATATTTCCCATAGACTTGTATGGGACTTTAAACATAAACCCCGCCCCTGACAAATGGGGGTGAGCAAGGGTTAAATCACCCATCCTATGTTTGTTGTTGACATATAAGTAACATGTGTGCCAAGTTTCATGTTAATATCTTTAGCCGTTTGGACGTGATGCTGGAATATACACACATACAAACATATACACACGCATTGGGGGAGATTTATTAACCCCTTAACGACGCAGGACGTATATTTACGTCCTGCGCCGGCTCCCGCGCTATGAAGCGGGATCGCGCCGCGATCCCGCATCATATCGCGTCGGTCCTGGCGCTAATCAACGGCCGGGACCCGCGGCTAATACCACACATCGCCGATCGCGGCGATGTGCGGTATTAACCCTTTAGAAGCGGCGGTCAAAGCTGACCGCCGCTTCTAAAGTGAAAGTGAAAGTGACCCGGCTGCTCAGTCGGGCTGTTCGGGACCGCCGCGGTGAAATCGCGGCGTCCCGAACAGCTGATCGGACACCGGGAGGGCTCTTACCTGCCTCCCCGGTGTCCGATCGACGAATGACTGCTCCGTGCCTGAGATCCAGGCAGGAGCAGTCAAGCGCCGATAATGCTGATCACAGGCGTGTTAATGCACGCCAGTGATCAGCATTAGAGATCAGTGTGTGCAGTGTTATAGGTCCCTATGGGACCTATAACACTGCAAAAAAAATGTAAAAAAAAAGTGTTAATAAAGGTCATTTAACCCCTTCCCTAATAAAAGTTTGAATCACCCCCCTTTTCCCATAAAAAAAATAAAACAGTGTAAAAAAAATAAAAAATAAACATATGTGGTATCGTCGCGTGCGTAAATGTCCGAACTATAAAAATGTATCATTAATTAAGCCGTACGGTCAATGGCGTACGCGCAAAAAAATTCCAAAGTCCAAAAAAGCGTATTTTGGTCACTTTTTATATCATTAAAAAATGAATAAAAAGTGATCAAAAAGTCCGATCAAAACAAAAATCATACCGATAAAAACTTCAGATCACGGCGCAAAAAATGAGTCCTCATACCGCCCTGTACGTGGAAAAGTTATAGGGGTCAGAAGATGACATTTTTAAACGTATAAATTTTCCTGCATGTAGTTATGATTTTTTCCAGAAGTGCGACAAAATCAAACCTATATAAGTAGGGTATCATTTTAACCGTATGGACCTACAGAATAATGATAAGGTGTAATTTTTACCGAAATATGCACTGCGTAGAAACGAAAGCCCCCAAAAGTTACAAAATGGCGTTTTTTTTTCGATTTTGTCGCACAATGATTTTTTTTTCCGTTTCGCCGTGCATTTTTGGGTAAAATGACTAATGTCACTGCAAAGTAGAATTGGCGACGCAAAAAATAAGCCATAATATGGATTTTTAGGTGGTAAATTGAAAGGGTTATGATTTTTAAAAGGTAAGGAGGAAAAAACGAAAGTGCAAAAACGGAAAAACCCTGAGTCCTTAAGGGGTTAAAACCTGTCCAGAGGAAAAGTTGCTGAGTTGCCCATAGCATATATGCACTTATCAACAAGAAACACACCAACAGGAAGTTATACAGATTTGTAAATTACTTCTATTTAAGCCTTCAGCTTCTGTATGCTCCAGAGAAAGATGTATAGTTCTTTCCAGTGTGACCATAGTTCTCTCTGCTGCCACCTCTGTCTGTGTCAGGAACTCCCGCTATGGATATTTTCTCCTGCTTTGGACAGTTCCCAACACAGACAGAGGTGGAAGTTTTTTCTGTGAATTTGTCCTTTTCCAATCTGCTTGGCAAGTCAACATAAAAGTCATAGGGGGGCTATTCAAAGAATATAGCGCCACTTTTTTTGCTTTAGCTGCACCACATTTGCTTAAAATGTGGCGCATACTATGAGTGCCACATATTAAGATATTTATGACCCAATTTAGCGCCCTGTTTTTGGTTAGGCTTTTTGTGCTATTAACACCACATTTTCAAAGTCTTAGCACAACTTTCTGGTGCACAAAAGTGTTGCAACTAATAACAAATATACCTGGTATTACATAATGTGCTATTTGCCCCAAATATCAAAATACCAAACACACTTCTTGAAATGAGACACAGTGAACACTCTTTCAGGTGCAAAAAAAGGGCCCCCAAGTCTTTGAATATTCCCCCATACCCTTTAGTTTGTAATATGGTTTCAGATCCTAAAGAACATGATAACTTGGTTACATGGATAACATAGCATGGTTTTTGGCACGTGTATTTTCATACTAGTTTGCCAAGTTTTCAGTCACTGGCCATTGACTGGCTATGTCACTTTAATTACAGGCTTTACTTTTGCACCATCCTTCTTGAATGACTTTATATGCAGAACCAGGATGCAGAACCATCCACCATAAAGGTTCTGAGGTTATGAATGTAAAGATGTATTTTTTATATATAGTATTGTACTAGTATGACCCATGCACTGTACAGATTCCAATGTAATTTAACTGAAGAAAAATTACTTTGGGCAATAGAGAAATAAGCTCTATCAATCAAAGTTTGGTTATTATGTTCACTTTACATCCAGAGATTGTGACATTTTTCTATTCAGTTATATGTGACATTTTCACACAACTGACAAGATGTACGGCCATACTCTGCATGAAGTCATTTTGTCATTGAATGAACATGCAGCCAAAATATAAATTGATTGTTAGCTTCAGCTAATTCAAGAATAACATGAAGAACTGTTGCACAAATGTCTCTTTTGCAAAAATGTCCTTCATAAAAAAATAAAAATGCCAATATGCCTGAACATGAAACAGTCATGGCTGTCTTACTTTTGATTAACCTGTTGGGGACGGAGGGCATATGGATACACCCTCGCGTCCCAGTACTTAAGGACGGAGGGCGTACCAGTATGCCCTCTGCATTTCCGATCACCGCGGCTCACCGGGCAGTGATTGGACCTGGATGGCTGCTGATATCTATCAGCAGGCATCCCGTGGCAATGCCTAGGGGGGTCCTGAGACCCTCCCATATCGGTGATCATGACAAATCGTAGGTCAATTCAGAATGATCAGAGCTGTCAGAGACCGCTCCAACCATCCTAAAGGATAGGAGCGAGGTGATTCCACCCTCACCTATCCCCTGCCATTGATCGATCAGGCTGACGACCAACGTCAGGAGGGGGGCAGGGGGTTAGAGTTCTTTTCCCCCACTCAATCGGAGTCGGGGCAGACGGGCGGCGAGGTGGGGAGCATGGCCTGGCTTACCTGGACCGACAGAGGTGGCATCCTGGAGGAGCGACGGCAGCAGGAGGAGCAGTGGCCAGAAAGTGCGGCGGAAAAGGCTGCAGCAAAGATCGCGGTAAGTGATCTTCACTGTGGCCTTCTAAAAGCTGCAAAACTTCAACTCCCAGCATGCCCACACAGCCAAAGGCTGTCTGGGCATGTTGGGAGTTGTAGTTTTGCAACATCGGGAGGGTCACAGTTTGGAGACCACTATACGGTGGTCTCCAAACTTTAGCTCTCCAGATGTTGCAAAAGTACAATTCCCAGCATGGCCAGACAGTCGGGGATGCTGGGCATGTAGTTCTGCAATATCTGGCCCTTCATATGTTGCATAACTACAACTCCCAGCATGCCGGAACAGTCTGGGCATGCTTGGAGTTGTAGGTTTGCAACATCTGGAGGGCTACAGTTTGGAGACCACTACTTAGCGGTCTCCAAACTGTTCTTCCACAGTTGTTGCATAACTACAACTCATAGCATGCCCAGACTGTGCTAGGAGTTGTAGTTCTGCAACATCTGAAGGGCCAGATATTGCAGAACTACACGCCATCTACATGCTGGGAATTGTAGTTTTGCAATAACTGTAGGCACATTGCTGATTTCCAATAGACTTTAAACATCCGAGCACATCCTGGGTCTAGCATGGTTCACGTCAGGTCAGGAAAAGGTTAATTTTCAATGGGAATCCCCTTTTACTACTTCACTCCAAGTTGAGTTGAGTGACCTATTAAAAAATTGTCTCACTGCAATTGCAGAAGTTATTTTTTTTTTTTAAGTTTGTATTACAGCAAATAAGTTCTAAGCAAACCTGCAATGCAATGTCTCTCAAAACTATGGGGGAGATTTATCAAAACCTGTGCAAAGGAAAACTTGCCCAGTTGCCCATAGTAACCAAACAGATCACTTCTTTAATTTTGCAGAGGCCTTGTTAAAAATGAAAGAAGCGATCTGATTGGTTTCTATGGGCAACTCAGCAACTTTTCCTCCGGACAGGTTTTGATAAATCTCCTCCTGTATGTTTTTTTTTAAAGTTTGACATATGGAACCATACAAATAAGAAACGTCATGGAAATAAACATCCCCAAAAGCTCAAAATAACAGACAGCAAAAATAATAATAAGAGAGCAGACCAGACAAGCCAGTCAAGTTCTGAACATAGTTCAAAACACCTATGGTGAAAAACAGTAACAGCAATCAAGGACAACACACAAATGGACCACAATGACCGGAAACATAAAAGGAAAAGAACACTGAGAAGAGAGAGAAGAAGAGGTGACTGTAAGAAAGGTTGGTAAGAGAAGAGGTCCGTCCCTGTATGTTTAACACTGCCTAGGAGCTCTAAAACCTTTATAACACTGATAGGGTCACTTAAGAATGTATTACAGTGGTTTTAAAGTGGTTTAAGGTTAAAGGGCATCTGCAGCAAAATTCAATTTATCCCCTATCCACAGGGTAGGGGATAACTGTCTGACCACAGGGGGGGATTCTGACTGCTGGAACCTCCCCGTGACCTCTTGCGCGGGGCCGCGTACAGGAGGCATGCCGGCCACAGCATAAGGTCGCGGCCGACACACCTCCTCAATGTATCTCTATGGGAGAGACGGGGAGGCAGCATCTGTGCCTACCTACCTCTCCCATAGAACTGTATAAGGAGGGGGCATGAAGGGGGCATACCGTTGAACTCAGAGAGGTCACATGGATCAGCAATGTGGGGGCCCCATTTGGGAGATTGCGGGGGGTGGTCCCAACGGTTGGACCCCCTACGATCAGACACTTATTCCCTATCCTGTGGATAGGGGATAAGTTGTCTTTTGCTGCAGATGTCCTTTAACTTAATTCCAAAGATACACCAACATGCGATAACCCATGGTAACTAATAGCTTCATTAACCCCTTAAGGATGCAGGGCATACCCATACGACCCGTTTCCGAGTCCTCAAGAATTCAGGGCGAACAGGTATGCCCTGCGTTCTTCCGGACCCTGCCGCTCACCGGGCGGGGACCGGATCAAGATGCATGCTGATATTGTTCAGCAGGCATCCCGGCATATCACCCAGGGGGGTCCTGAGGTCCCCTCATATTGGTGATCCGGGCTGATCGGGTCTCTGATGACCCAATAGCCTGGAAAATAGGGATGATCGGAGATGTCAGAAACATCCCCGATCATCCTGAAGGATAGGAGCGAAGTGGCAGTGATGCCACCTCCTCCTATCCCCTGCCATTGATCAGTTAGGAGTACCCGACCAATGGCAATTGGGGGCGGGGGTGTTACAGTTGAAATCCCCTCTCTGCCTGCCCCTGGATGTCGGGCAGAGCGGGGGGGAAGATGGCAGCGTATTCCGGAGCAGTGGAGGATGGCGGCGGAACCAGCGATCGCGGCGGGATCGGCGTAGGCAGCGCCAGGATCAACTGTGGGATATGCGGCAGTGAGGAGGAGGCGGCGGAGGAGCGGTAAAGGCAGCAGTAAAGATCCGTGGTAAGTGACCTTCACTGCTTCTTTCTTGGAGTTGCCAAACTACAACTCCCAGCATGAAGGCTGTCTGGGCATGCTGGGAGTTGCAGTTTTGCAACATCCGGAGGGCCACAGTTTGCAGACCACTATACAGTGGTGCCAAAGCTGTAGCCCTCCAGATGTTGCAAAACTACAACTCCAAGCATGCTCAGACTGTCCAGGCATGCTGGGAATGGTAGTTCTGTAACATCCTGCCCTTCAGATGTTGCAGAACTAAAACTCCCAGCATGCCTGGACAGTCTCATAGAAACATAGAATGTGTCGGCAGATAAGAACTAGTTGGCCCCTCTAGTCTGCCCAATAATCTGAATCCTATCAATAGTCCCTGGCCCTATCATATAGTAAGAATAGCCTTATGCTTATCCCATGCATGCTTAAACTTCTTCACTGTATTTGCAGCGACCACTTCTGCAGGAAGGCTATTCCATGCATCCACTACTCTCTCAGTAAAGTAATACTTCCTGATATTACTTTTAAACCTTTGCCCCTCTAATATAAAACTATGTCCTCTTGTGGTAGTTTTTCTTCTTTTAAATATGCTCTCCTCCTTTACTGTGTTGATTCCCTTTATGTATTTAAAAGTCTCTATCATATCCCCTCTGTCTCTTCTTTCTTCCAAGCTATACATGTTACGGTCCTTTGATCTTTCCTGGTAAGTTTTATCCTGCAATCCATGTACTAGTTTAGTAGCTCTTCTCTGAACTCTCTCTAGAGTATCTATATCATTCTGGAGATACGGCCTCCAGTACTACTACACAGTGGTCTCCAAACTGTTCTCCTCCAGTTGTTGCATAACTACAACTCCCAACATGCCCTTCCGCTGTCTGGGCATGCTGGGAGCTGTAGTTTTGCAACAACTGAAGGCACACTGGTTGGGAAACATTGTCTGTTTCCTAACTTAACTCAGTGTTTCCCAACCCGTGTGCCTCCAGCTGTTGCAAAACCATAACTCCCAGCATGCACTGACAGACCATGCATGCTGGGAGTTGTAGTTTTGCAACAGCTGGAGGCATACTGGTTGGGAAACACTGAGTTGAGTAACAAACTCAGCGTTTTGCAACCAGTGTGCCTTCAGCTGCTGCATAACTGCAACCTCCAGCATGCACAGACAGCCAAAGGGCATGCTGGAAGTTGTAGTAATATGCCTCCAGCTGTTGCATAACTAAAAATCCCAGCATGTCAATGCATGCTGGCAGTTGTAGTTTTTGCAACAGCTGAAGGCACACTGGTTGCGTAACACAGAGTTTGTAATCTAACTCCGTGTTTTGCAACAAGTGTGCCTCCAGTTGTTGCATAACTGCAACCCCCAGCATGCACGGACAGCCAAAGGCCATGCTGGGAGTTATAGTCTTGCAATAGCCGGAGCCTTGCCCCCCCCCATGTGAATATACAGGGTACAATCACACGGATGGGTTTATAGTGAATTTCTCGCTGAAAGTTTGAGATGCAGCAAACTCCTGTTCCTTGACGAGTGTCGATTCCAAAATAGTATGCCATGTTTATTTATTTTTTATTTATGTATTTTTTTGCTGTTCTGGCACCATGGGGACTTTCTAAATGCAACATGCCCCCCAAAAACAATTTCAGCTAAATTCTCTTTCAAAAAGCCAAATTTTGCTCCTTTTCTTCTGAGCATTGTAGTGTGCCAGCAGAGCACATAACGTCTATATGGGGCATTTTCTTAATTGGGAGAAAATGGGCTTCAAATTTTAGGGTCCATTTTACTCCTTGTAAAAAAGAAAAATTTGGGGTAACACCATCATTTTAGTGTTAAAAATCTAACGCAACAAGCGTTCAATGGTGTAATGGTTATTATTCTGAAAAAGTTTATTACTGTGATAATTATCAGAAAATTTGAAAAAAACACTACCCAAGAGTGTTTAATAACCTCATACATTGCACCATAAATGTTGAAATCTAAATTAAGCATGTATGTATGTATTTCAATCCTAAAATTAAAGGCCGAAGCTCAGAAGCATCATGAAGTCAAGTAGTTCCTGAAAGACACAGGAGCAGTCAGGAGTAGGCATCAGCAGTACCCAAGAGGCTTTAATAACCCCTTACATTGCACGATCAATCACAAGATCGAGCTATAACAGGTGTGTTATGCTCTCAGATGTCCGGGGCTGCAAGTGCGCTACACTGAACGGACCAGCGTGTGTCTGTCTTTCACCGACAAGTGCGAGTAACCCGCTGAACCACGTTCGCGATAGGGATCAGGAATTGCAACTATTTGCCAGGAAAGATGAATCACAACTAAGTGCGTGTCATAAGCTCGGGCTCGGCCCCGGCGGGGTAGGATAAGGCCCTGGCAGAGCGTCGAGAATTTAAAGATCAATGTTGAAATTTGCATTAAGCATGTATTAGCTACTGCTAAACTTTCAAAAATTAAAGGCCCAAGGCCAGATGTGTCAGTGAGGCAAGTAGTTCCTGAAAGACACAGGATGAGTCAGGATCAGGCATTCGCAGTAGCCATGAGGGTTTCATAACCCTTTACATTTAAAGATCAATGTTGACATTTGCATTAAGCATGTATTTAGCTACTGCTAAACATCCAAAAATTAAAGGCCCAAGGCCTGAGGCATCAGGGAGGCAAGTCGTTCCTGAAAGACACAGGATGAGCAAGGAGCAGGCAATGGCAGTACCAAAGAGGGTTTCATAACCCTAATTGATAACCCAAGAGGGTTTCATAACCAACCATAATTGGGAAATGTTGGTGTAGCAGCATGGTCAATCTACTCTGAGGCATCTGGCATTGGTGGCTTGAAATCCTTGCAGATCCATCCCTGATTCATCTTGACAAACGTCAGTCTCTCCACATTTTTAGTGGACAGACGAGTTCGCCTTGGGGTGACTATGGCCCCGGCCGCACTAAACACCCGCTCTGATGGCACACTACTGGCTGGGCAGGACAGCTTTTCCAGGGCAAACTCTGCTAGTTGCGGCCATAAATCAAGTTTGGCTGCCCAGAAGTCCAGCGGATCTTCAATGGTTGTTGGCATGGTCATGTCAAGGTATGCCACCACCTGCTGCTTCAGGTCCTGCTCCATGTCTACCTGCTGCTGATGATTTGCTTCACTATGCGGGTGAAGAAAGCTACTCATCAGCGACTGTAGACTTAGGCTGCTGCTGATTGAGCTGGTACTGCTCCTGCCATCCCTCCCCTCCCCAGCAGCCATGGCAGAGGAAGGTGAGTGCAGAGGGACCTGTGAGTCAGACCTGCGAGTGGATGGACCATGTGGCCGATAGGCATCGGCCAACTGACTACGTAGAATCTCTCTGTAGTAGGTCAGTTTGTCCTCCCTCTCAGTGGGTGTAAAAAAAGCCCCTATTCTGGTTCGGTAGCGAGGGTCTAATAAGGTGGAGATCCAGAAGTCATCCCGCTGACGAATTTTGACAATTCGGGGGTCACTACGCAAGCAACTGAGCATGCATCGTGCCATTTGCGCCAGTGACTCAGAGGAATTACCTGCCTCCATCTCCACTGCATACTGCCACTGTGTGTCTGGGTCCTCTGTCTCGCCTTCCTTATAACCCTCCAGCTCCTCTGGCTGCTTCTGCTCCTCCTCTCCTGTCCAATGACTAGAAACACTGGCCATCTCATCCAACCTAAACTGTGCTCCGCTCTGCCCCTCATCATCCCCCTCCTCCAGTTCAGCCCCCACAGGGCTCATGTAGCCTTGAGATGTAGGCACAACGTCTCCATTGCCGTGACCAGCCATGGTTTCAATCATTTGTTGTAGGAAATGTAGAAGTAGAATTATGTCATTCATGGCGACTTACAAATAATGTGGCTTCCTCAAAGGTCCTCAGCAAACGGCAGGTGTCACGAATGAGCTGCCACTGGTTCACATTGAAGTTACACAGGGGAGTATTACTATCTGCTTGGATCATCAAGTAATCGGTGATGGCTTTTCTTTGTTCGTATAGTCTGTCTAACATATGGAGGGTGGAATTCCAACGTGTGGCAACGTCACAAATAAGACTATGTTGTGGGAAACCGTTCTGACGCTGCAGCTCAAGGAAGGTGTGCTTGGCGGTGTACGAGTGGCGGAAGTGCATGCACAGTTTCCTTGCCATTTTCAGGTTGTTTTGCAAATGGGGTGAAGACTTGAGGAAGTGCTTGACAACCAGATTCAACACGTGTGCCATGCAGGGCGCATGTTTCACAATTCCTTGTTGCAGCGCGGACATGATGTTCTTCCCATTTTCGGTCACCATGGTTCCCATTTCCAGATTTCGTGGAGTAAGCCATACTCGGATTTCTTTACAAATGAACTTTAGCAGTTCCTCCCCTGTGTGACTCCGTTGGCCAAGGCAAACCATGCGAAGAGCAGCTTGACACCGCCGTGCCCTACACACATGGTACGATGAAGGGCCACTGAGATTTGGACGTGCAGTGGAGGCCGTGGACACGGTGGAGGATGAGGAGGCGGCGTCGCACACTATAACAGGACCAACTGCCTGGGAGCGAGAGCGTGGAGGAGGAAGCGGTGTGACCTGTCCAAGTTGCTGTTGTGGCTGTGCAGGAACCACATTTACCCAGTGGGCAGTAAAAGACAAGTATTGTCCCTGCCCATAGTTACAGCTCCACACGTCAGCGCTGCCGTGCACTTTTGAACACACCGACAGGCTCAAGGACTGCCCCACCTTCTCTTGTACAAACTTATGCAGGGCTGGTACTGCCTTCTTCGCAATGAAATGACGACTTGGGACTCTCCACCTCAGCTCGGCACAAGCCATCAATTCTCTGAAAGATGCAGAGTCCACCACTTGAAAAGGGAGGGACTGCAACACCAGCAACTTGAACAGGAGCACATTCAACTTCTGCGCCGTTGGATGAGTGGGCGCATACTGTTGTCTCTTGGACATGGCTTCACGGATGGATTGTTGGCAGAATGGCTGACTAAAAGCTGGAGAAGCAGGAGCGACAGAAGGAGGGTTTGACACACAGCTCCCTTCGGCTGAGGTGGTGGAGCCTTGGCTGGATGAAGGAGGGCGCAGATGGCCACTGGGTGATGCAGCAGGCTGGACCACTACATCGGAGCCACGGTTATCCCAGGCCGCTTTGGTGGCGAAACATGTGTTGACGCAGGGCCGTGGTGCCGACATTGGGACCCTGGCCATGCTTCACCTTCTGCCGACAGATCTTGCATATGGCTACGTGAACCTCCTCCGGATGCCTTATGGAAAACGCCGAGTAGCTGATTTTCCCACCTGCAGTCCGCACTAATTGACTGCTACTGGCGCCGTCTCCAGGAACCCCTGTTCCACTACCTCCCGGAAAGGTAGGCTGACGCGAAGCAGATGGTCTCCCCCGGGAACGTTTCGCTCCTGAATTTCCACTACTGCCACCACGCTGACTCTCAACCGTGCTACCGCCTTGCTGCCTCAAGGGCAACCTGCAACTCTCTTCTCCTGATGATGATGATGAAGCCCCTTCTGCACCCGGCTCCCAATTGCGATTGGCTTCATCATCATCAACAGGTGTGTGCATGTCACTGATGTCCTCCTCAGGTTGCCCAACAGTGTCTGCTTCAGGACCCTGAACACTTGCAACCTCGCCTCCCACGACACTCTCCGCATCACTACTTGGCCGTCGTGCGGAGCAAGCGGCGCATATCTCCTCCCCTTCTTGGTTGTCCAGTAGCTGCTGACTGTCCTCTATTAGATCATCCTCAGTAAATAGTGGAGCTGAACCCACAGCATAAGATACTTCTTTAGGAGAGGGAACAGCATAGGACAAAGGCAATGGGAGGACAGGGACTGCTCCTGGGCCATGCCAACTGAGGGTTGTGTCTGAGGAACCCACCGACTGTTGACTGGGTGTGTCAGATGTCACTTGTGATGATGTGGATGAGCGTGTTAACCAATCGACGACGGCAGATGGGTTGCTGGTGGAGACACGACCGCTGGCTGATAACTGGAGCTCAGGCTTCTCCCTGCGACTCCTGCTGCCACTCGCCCCAAGTCTCCTGCCAACTCTGCCTGAAGTATTTAGGCCTCTGCCACTCCTCTGTACCCGTCCTGGCACTTCTCTGCCTGACATACTTAGTGCGTTTATTAGGGTATTACAATACGCTACACTTCTCTTTAAACAGTATTTATCTAGAACAGCAGCAGGGGATTACTTACGGCTGTCCTTTCACAGTATGTAGGCCCTTTACAGATTAACAGGTACAAGATGGTACACTACTTGAATGAACGTATGCAGCATGCCCTGATGAGTGTAGTAATATGGGTAACTATACGCAAAAAAAAAACTCTGTATTTTTGTAAAACACCAGCCGGTGAATACTATTGTTTGGACTTTGACAGAATGGAGCACCTTGACAGATTAACAGGTACTAAATGGTACAATACTTGGATGTACGTATGCAGTATGCACTGATAAGGGCAGTAATATGCACAACTATAGGTAGAAAAAACTCTGTATTTCTTAAAAACACCAGCCGGTGAATACTATTGTTTGGACTTTGATGGTATGAAGCACCTTGACGGCTTAACAGGTACTAAATGGTATAATACTTGGATGTACATATGCGGTATGCACTGATAAGGGCAGTAATATGCGTAACTATACGCTTAAAAAACTCTATATTTTTGTAAAACACCAGCCGGTGAATACTATTGTGTGGACTTTGATGGTATGGAGCACCTTGACAGATTAACAGGTACTAAATGGTACAATACTTGGATGTACCTATGCACTATGCACTGATGAGGGCAGTAATTTGCGCAACTATAGGCAGAAACACCAGCCGGTGAATACTATTGTTTGGACTTGCACAGTATGTATCCCCTTGACAGATTAACAGGTACAAAATGGTACAAATGCACTACAGTCCTTTTACTTATCATTCTGATTCCGAGATAGTTTTTTCGTGACATATTCTACTTTAACATAGTGGTAAAATTTTGTGGTAACTTGCATCCTTTCTAAAGGAAATTTGATTAAAAAAAATGAAAATTTTGCATTTTTCTAACTTTGAAGCTCTCTGCTTGTAAGGAAAATGGATATTCGAAATAAAAAAAAATTTTGGTTCACATATACAATATGTCTACTTTATGTTGGCATCATAAATTTTATGAGTTTTTACCTTTGGAAGACACCAGAGGGTTTCAAAGTTCAGCAGCTATTTTGACATTTTTCACAAAATTTTCAATCTCACTATTTTTCAGTGACCAGTTCCGTTTTGAAGTGGATTTGAAGGGTCTTCATATTAGAAATACCCCACAAATGACCCCATTTTAAAAACTGCACCCCCCAAAGTATTCAAAATGACATTCAGTAAGTGTTTTAACCCTTTAGGTGTTTCCCAGGAGTAGCAGCAAAGTGAAGGAGAAGATTCAAAATCTTCATTTTTTACACTCGCTTGTTCTTGTAGACCCAATTTTTGAATTTTTGCAAGGGGTAAAAAGGAGAAAATGTTTACTTGTATTTGAAACCCAATTTCTCTCGAGTAAGGACATACCTCATATGTCCATGTAAAGTGTTCGGCTGGTGCAGTAGAGGGCTCAGAAGGGAAGGAGGGACAAATGGTTTTTGGGGGGCATGTCACCTTTAGGAATCCCCTATGGTGCCAGAACATCAAAAAAAAAAACACATGGCATACCATTTTGGTAACTACACCCCTCGAGGAACATAACAAGGGGTAAAGTGAACCTTAATACCCCACAGGTGATTCATGACTTTTGTATATGTAAAAAAAAAAAATGTTTTACCTAAAATGCTTGGTTTCCCAAAAATGTTACATTTTAAAAAAAGGGTAATAACAGAAAATACCCCCCAAAATTTGAAGCCCAATTTCTCCCAATTCAGAAAACACCCCATAAGGGGGTGAAAGGTGCTCTGCTGGCGCACTACAGATCTCAGAAGAGAAGGAGTCACATTTGGCTTTTTGAAAGCAAATTTTGCTCTGGGGGCATGCCGCATTTAGGAAGCCCCTATGGTGTCAGAACAGCAAAAAAAAAAAAAACACATGGCATACCATTTTGGTAAATAGACCCCTCGGGGAATGTAACAAGGGGTAAAGTGAACCTTAATACCCCACAGGTGATTCATGACTTTTGCATATGTAAAAAAAAAAAAAATTATTTTACCTAAAATTTGGAACACAATTTCTCCAGAGTACGGCGATACCCCATATGTAACCCTAAACTGTTGCCTTGAAATACGACAGGGCTCCAAAGTGAGAGCGCCATGCGCATTTGAGGCCTAAATTAGGGATTTGCATAGGGGTGGACATAGGGGTATTCTACGCCAGTGATTCCCAAACAGGGGGCCTCCAGCTGTTGTAAAACTCCCAGCATGCTATCTGGCAATACTGGGAGTAGTTGTTTTGCAACAGCTGGAGGCTCCATTTTGGAAACAGTTCCGTACCAGACGTTTTTCATTTTTATTGGGGAGAGGAGGGGGGCTGTGTAGGGGTATGTGTATATGTAGTGTTTTTTACTTTTTATTTTATTTTGTGTTAGTGTAGTGTTTTTAGGGTACTGTCGCATGGGCAGGGGTTCACAGTAGTTTCTCGCTGGCAGTTTGAGCTGCGGCAGAAAATTTGCCGCAGCTCAAACTTGCAGCCGGATATTTACCGTAAACCTCCGCCCATGTGAGTGTACCCTGTATGTTCACATTGGGGGGGGGGGGGAAATACCTCCAGCTGTTGCAAAACTACAACTCCCAGCATGTACGGTCAATCAGTGCATGCTGGGAGTTGTAGTTTTGCAACAGCTGGAGGCACACTGGTTGTGAAACACAGAGTTTGGTAACAAACTCAGTGTTTTGCAACCAGTGTGCCTTCAGCTGTTGCAAAAGCTACAACCCCCAGCATGTACGGACAGCGAAAGGGCATGCTGGGACTTGTAATTATGCAACAGCTGGAGGCATACTACTTTGGCTGGGGATTGTATTTATGCAACAGCTGGAGACACACTGGTTTGCTACTTAACTTAGTGTTTCACAACCAGTGTGCCTCCAGCTGTTGCAAAACTATAACTCTCAGCAGTCACCGACAGCCAACGGGCATGCTGGGAGTTGTAGTTATGCAACCAGCAGATGCACCACTACAACTCCAAGCATGCACTTTAGCTGATTGTGCAAGCTGGGAGTTGTAGTTATGCAACAGCTGAAGGTACACTTTTCCATAGAAACTATAAGTCCCAGCATGCCCATAAGGGAATGCTGGGAGTTGTGGTGGTCTGCCTCCTGCTGTTGCATAACAACAGCTCCCAGCATGCCCTTTTTGCATGCTGGGAGCTGTTGCTAAGCAACAGCAGGAGGATGTCACTCACCTCCACTTCAGATCCACGCCGCAGCTGCAGGTCAGTCCCTCGCCGCCGCCGTCGCTCCTGGGGCCCTGATCCCAACAGGGATGCCGAGGATCTGGGTCCCCAGCTCCCGGGGTCTTCTTCCCGCACCCGCTCACGTCCTCCGGAAGAGGGGCGGAGCGGGTTGTGGGAGTGACACCCGCAGTAGGTGCCCTGATTGGTCGGCCGGTAAACCGGCAGACGAATCAGGGCGATCGTGAGGTGGCACCAGTGCCACCTCACCCCTGCTGGTTATGGCTGTTCGGGGCCCTCAGAGACGGCTCCGATCAGCCAGTGATTCCGGGTCACTGGAGACCCGATTGACCCGGAATCTGCCGCAGATTGCTGGGCTGAATTGTTCAGCGATCTGCGGCCATTGCCGACATGGGGGGTCATCATGACCCCCCTGGGCGATATGCCGGGATGCCTGCTGAACGATTTCTGGCATCGGCTCCCCTCCGGCTAGCGGTGGGGGCCGGAAATGCGCAGGGCGTATTCATACGCCCTGTGTCCTTAAGGCCTTGGAAACGGGGGCGTATGGATACGCCCTGTGTCCTTAAGGGGTTAAGAGTTGCAACAGGATTGGTGTCTCAAAATAGTAAAGATAAGAAATATCTTTTGTAAACATTAAAAAGTTGAATAAACCATCCCTTATTTGGGGTATTGTGGGTAGTATATGTGTAGGCCTAGCTGGTTGTAGTTGCAGTAGCCTGCGAAGAGAAGGCTTTGGTAGACTAGTGGTAGCTGTAGCCAGTAAACAGAAGACAGTGTTGGATTGGTGGTAGATGTAGTAGCCAGCAAATAGTAGAGGTGGACTGGTGGCATTTGCAGTAGCCAGCGGACAGTAGGCTTTGGTGGACTAGTGGTAGGTGTAGCCAGAAAAACAGAAGACAGTGGTGGACTGGTGGTAGCAGTATTCTGCAGACAGCAGACATTGGTCAACTGTAGACATTAGGTGTGGACTAGTTGTAGTTGTAGTCAGTAGACAGCAGGCAGTGGTGGATTAGTGATAGCTGTAGCCAAGCCTTGTGATGTTGCTCCTTGTGATTACGTGGAGATGTAGTTCCTACACTTGGACCCTAGTTGTAGCCAGTGAACAGCAGGCAGTGATGGATTTGTGCTAGTTTTTGCCAATCCTTCTGACATCACTCCAAGAACTCAGACCCTGGCTATGCCTTACTTTCTGTTGGCAGAGATGGCACTGTGCCTATTTTTCTACATATGGTATGGTAGAAAATTATTTCCACACCGCAGAATACTGGATAGGTACACCACCACTTGACTGTGCCCCTCCTCTGGATTTTTTTATCGAGCCGACAGATGCAGCAGAGTCGACTGATCTGATCAGAGTGACTGATCTGATCAAACCAGCAAGCCTACGTCTGGTATGTTTAACAGATATTCTGGTCATACCTCGGCTCAGCTTTTCATTGCTGACAGTAACGTTAATTGTTCCTTTGAACTCGTTACCTCCTCATCACCTGGTTCCCAAGTCTAAAACTACACTGTTATCATCATCAAACTTCTCCCCAACATCCCTGTTATTCCTCTCACTATGAACCTTTGATATTTGATCATGGGCTCCATGCTCCCCCTACCCACCTTGATGCTATGTCAACACCACACCAACTGCCACCATTCCCACTTGAGCCTAAGTTACTATGTAAAATAACATATTCATATGAATAAATAAAGATAAATAAACAAATACAATAAGACAAATGAAAAAGTACAAAAAAAAAAAAAAGAAAAGAAAAAGAAGCTACCCTTGCAACAGAAAAGTGTAAACCTTTTAAAACCCACATGAGTTTTTATAGGCAGCTACGATATTTTGCTCCTCTGCTTTGTTAAATAGACACTGTTGTACATCTTGGCAAAACATTAACCTTTCTAATATACATCATATAAATTGTATCTCCTTGTCATAGAAATAATGACTTATAATTAAGATGGCTAGGGGTCCCCATACCATCAAGAACATAATACTGTCCAGCTTCAGCATAATCTTTGTCCCAGCTAAAGCCCAGTTAGGGACAAATTCCAGCATGTTCATTGTTTAAAATAAAAATGTATTTAAAGGGGTACTCCCACCCTAGACATCTTATCCCCTATCCATCCTTAAAAGGGCGGCCCCATACAAGAACCTCTCCCTATTTCCAACTAAAAACCATGAGAAATAGCAGTGTTTTTAGGTGGAAATAGGGAGAGGTTCCTTTGTGGGGCTGCCCTTTTTAGGACGAGTAACACTTGCCAATAAGGGAATTAATATTGCGAGAGTAGGGCCTTACAGGGAAAGTTTTTACCCACACCTTGTTACGCCGAGCGCTCCGGGTCCCTGATCCTCCCTGGAGCGCTCGCGGCGTTCTCCTCTCTGCAGCGCCTCGGTTAGACCCACTGACCGGGAACGCTGCACTGTCGCTGCCGGCGGGAATGCGATTCGCATAGCGGGACGCGCCCGCTGGCGGGTCGCTTCCCAATCTACTTACCTGTCCCGTTCCCCGGCTGTCACGTCCTGGCTCCGCTCTCTAGGGCACGCGCGCGCCGGCTCCCTAAGATTTAAAGGGCCAGTGCACCACTAATTGGTGCCTGGCCCAATCAGTGTAATTAGCTCCCATCTGCTCCATGCCTATAAAAACACACTTCCCCTTCCTGTCCTTGCCGGATCTTGTTGCCTCAGTGCCTAGTGTAAGAGTTTCTGTGTTTGCCTTTACCAGTGTTACCAGACCTTCTGCCGTTGCCCTTGACTACGAACCTTGCCGCCTGCCCTGACCTTCTGCTACGTCTGACCTCGCCTCTGTCTAGTCCTCCTGTCCCACGCCACTCTCAGCAGTCAGTGAGGTTGAGCCGTTACCAGTGGATATGACCTGGTTGCTACCGCCGCAGCAAGACCATCCCGCTTTGCGGCGGGCTCTGGTGAATACCAGTAGCAACTTAGAATCGGTCCAACGGTACGGTCCACGCCAATCCCTCTCTGACACAGAGGATCCACCTCCAGCCTGCCAAAAACCTGACAGTAGATCCGGCCATGGATCCCGCTAAGGTGCCACTGCCAAGTCTCGCTGACCTCGCCACCGTGGTCGCCCAACAAGGACAACAGCTGTCACAGTTGTCCGCCATGCTACAGCAGCTTCTGCCTCTAAAGCAGCAACCATCTCCTCTGCGAGCTCCTGCACCTCCTCCGCAGCGAGTGGCCGCTCCTAGCCTCCGCTTGTCCCTGCCGGACAAATTTGATGGGGACTCTAAACTCTGCCGTGGTTTCCTGTCTCAATGTTCCCTACACTTGGAGATGTTGTCGGACCAATTTCCCACAGAACGGTCTAAGGTTGCTTTCGTAGTTAGTCTTCTGTCTGGAAAGGCCTTGTCATGGGCCACACCGCTCTGGGACCGCAATGATCCTGCCACAGCCACTGCCCAGTCCTTCTTCGCTGAAGTCCGTAGTGTCTTCGAGAAGCCAGCCCGGGCCTCCTCTGCCAAGACTGCTTTGCTGAACTTAGTCCAAGGAAGTTCTTCCGTAGGAGAATACGCCATCCAGTTTCATACCCTCGCCTCAGAGCTAGCCTGGAACAAGGAGGCCCTCTGCGCGACCTTCAAGAAAGGCTTATCCAGCAACATCAAAGATGTACTGGCCGCACAGGAAATTCCTGCTAACCTGTCTGAACTTATCCATTTGGCCACCCGCATCGACATGCGTTTTTCTTAAAGACACCGGGAGCTCCGCCAGGAAAAGGAACTTGATCTCTGGGCACCTCACTCCCAGAATCCTTTGCAATCTACCCCTGTGCCTCCCGCTGAGGATGCTATGCAAGTGGATCGGTCTCGCCTGACACATGAAGAGAGGTCTCGTCGCAGAGATAAAAATTGATGACTGTACTGTGCTAGTACCGAACATTTCCTAGTGGACTGCCCTATTCGTCCCCCACGTCTTGGAAACGAACGCTCGCATCCTGTTCACGTGGGAGTGGCATCCCTTAGTGTGAATTCTGCTTCTCCATGTCTCACTGTGCCTGTTCGGATTTCTCCTTCTGCCAACTCCTTCACAGCTGTGGCCTTCTTGGACTCTGGTTCTGCAGGAAATTTTATTTTGGCCTCTTTTGTTAATAGGTTCAGCATCCCAGTAACCTGTCTTGTCAAGCCGCTCTACATTTCTTCTGTCAATGGAGAAAAATTGGACTGCACTGTGCGTTACCGCACAGAACCCCTGCTTATGAGCATTGGACTGCATCACGAAAAAATTTAATTTTTTGTTCTGCCCAACTGCACCTCTGAAGTCCTCCTCGGTCTGCCATGGCTCCAACGTCATTCTCCCACCCTTGAATGGACCACCGGGGAGATCAAAAATTGGGGTCCTTCTTGTCACAAACGATGCCTCACATCTGCTCCCACTTGTCTAACTCCTGAGGTTCCACCCTTACCGGTCCCTCCCAAGGCTTACCAGGACTTTTCTGATATTTTCTGCAAAAAGCAAGCAGAGATCTTACCTCCTCATAGCCCCCTTCCTGGTACCACTCTGCCCCGTGGCAAGCTTCACACTCTGCCCCCCCTCCCCATTCCCACTTCTTCTGGAGTTCCTGCCGTAGAGGAAGTAACCCAGGACTTCTCCGTTATCTGGAAGTAGACTCAAGAGTTGCTCCCACTGGCCTCGTCTCGTATGAAGGGACAAGCAGATAAAAAGAGGGGGAGACCTAAGGGGGGGGGGGGTACTGTTACGCCGAGCGCTCCGGGTCCCTGATCCTCCCCATAGCGGTCGCGGCGTTCTCCTCTCTGCAGTGCCCCGGTCGGACCAGCTGACCGGGAGCGCTGCACTGTCACTGCCGGCGGGGATGCGATTCGCATAGCGGGATGCCAGTGCCAGTGGCCAGTGCACCACTAATTGGTTCCTGGCCCAATCAGTGTAATTAGCTCCCATCTGCTCCATGCCTATAAAAACCACTTCCCCTTCCTGTCCTTGCCGGATCTTGTTGCCTCAGTGCCTAGTGAAAGCGTTTCTGTGTTTGCCTTTACCAGTGTTACCAGACCTTCTGCCGTTGCCCTTGACTACGAACCTTGCCGCCTGCCCTGACCTTCTGCTACGTCTGACCTCGCCTCTGTCTAGTCCTCCTGTCCCACGCCACTCTCAGCAGTCAGTGAGGTTGAGCCGTTACCGGTGGACATGACCTGGTTGCTGCCGCCACAGCAAGACCATCCCGCTTTGCTGCGGGCTCTGGTGAATACCAGTAGCAACTTAGTACGGTCCACGCCAATCCCTCTCTGACACAGAGGATCCACCTCCAGCCTGCCGAAACCTGACATACCTGTTACAATGGACCATACGTTATTCCCTTCCACCTTTTAGAGGTCTTTGCATCGCATAAATACTTGGTGGTATTGGTGGCACATGGAGTTTTTTGCACACCTTACCTTTTGATAGATTTAAAAAAAAAATTGGGTCCATATATTTTGTCATAAGAAAAGTTACGTTTTAGCTAATGAATATCCTCAATACTTACTTGTGAACACTTATAGTTGGACAAAAAAGACCGTCTTCTTCTGCCTACCTACCTCAGCTACTGTTCTGAGCCTTCCACCTGCCTGATGCCACACATCTGATGCCAAGGTACTAGGATTAACACCCACCACCCCACTCTACCAAAGTGTACCAAAGTGCACGGCAGTGCCGACGTGTGGAGCTGTAACTATGGTCAGGGAAAATACATGTCCTTTACGGCCCACTGGGTGAATGGGGTTCCTGCACAGCCACAACAGCAACTTGGAAAGGTCACGCCGCTTACGCCTCCATGCACTCCGGCCGTTGGTCCTGCAACAGTGTGCAACCCTGCCTCCTTGTCCTCCACCGTGTCCCATAGTCACACCAAGGAGAACTCGTCCATCCACGAAAAATGTGAAGAGACTGACCTTTGTGAAGATGAATCAGGCATGGATCAGCCAGGATTTCCACCCACCAATGCCTGATGCATCAGAGTAGATTGATCATGGTGCCACACCAACATTACACAAATATGGATAGTGCCAAACAGATTTAGGGCACTGCTTCCCAGTTACAAACATTTCTCCGCATCAGACTTTTTTTCTCCCACCTTTGTCACTGGGTACTGGCATTGATACTCACCGCACCACTCTGTCACAGGATCACTTTCAGGACTCCTGATGCTGCTGCTGCTACCTCCAGGCTGTCTCATTCAGCCACTATTTTGTCTCATCATGCTTCAGCCAACTCCAGGCTGGGCCATTCGGCCACTATATGGTCTCCTCATGCTTCAGTCAACTCCAGGTAATGCCAGTCAGCCACTATATGGTCTCCTCATGCTTCAGCCACCTCCAAGCTGTGCTATCCAGACACTATATGGTCTCCTCATGCTTCAGCCAACTCCAGGCTATGCCATTCAGCCACTATATGGTCTCCTCATACTTCAGCCAACTCCAGGCTGTGCCATTCAGCCACTGTATGGTCTCCTCATGCTTCATCCACCTCCAGGCTGTGCCACTCAGATGCTATATGGTCTCCTCATGCTGCTGCCAACTCCAGGCTGTGCCATTCAGCCACTATATGGTCTCCACATGCTGCCACAAACTCCAGGTGGTCATTCAGCCACTATATGGTCTCCTCATACTGATGCCACCTCCAGGCTCTGTCATTTTGCCACTATGTGACATGTGACTCCTTGTTAGATTTGGTCCTTTGTAACCACACGCCGGGGCCCTGGACATTAAAACGTGGAAGTGTAATCTTAAATTTTAAAACTAATCTTTTAATCTTAGGGATTGTGAAGCCCTATTGTCTTCTTATGCTGCCGCCAGCTCCAGGATGTGTCATTGTTCCACCATATGGTCTCCTTATGTTGTTGGCACCTTAAATTCTGCTTTTAAAATGTTAACCCCTTCAGGACCAAGCCCATTTTGGCCTTAAGGACCAGAGCGTTTTTGCACATCTGACCACTGTTTAATAACTCTGGAATGCATTTAGTTATCATTCTGATTCCGAGATTGTTTTTTCGTGACATATTCTACTTTAACATGGTGGTAAATTTTTGTGGTAACTTGCATCCTTTCCTTGTGAAAAATCCTAAAATTTTATGAATAATTTGAAAATTTTTCATTTTTCTAACTTTGAAGCTCTCTGCTTGTAAGGAAAATGTATATTACAAATATTTTTTTTTTTTATTCACATATACAATATGTCTACTTTATGTTTGCATCATAAAAGTGACGAGTTTTTTACACTCACATGTTCTTGTAGACCCAATTTTTGAATTTTTACAAGGGGTAAAAGAAGAAAATATATACTTATATTTGTAGCCCAATTTCTCTTGAGTAAGCACATACCTCATATGTCTATGTAAATTGTTCGGCAGGCGCAGTAGAGGGCTCAGAAGGGAAAGAGCGACAAGGGTATTTTGGAGAGTACGATTTTCTGAAATGGTTTTTGGGGGGCATGTTGCATTTAAGAAGCACCTATTGTGCCAGAACAGCAAAAAACCCTCACATGGCATACCAGCCACTATATGGTCTCCACATGCTGCCACAAACTCCAGGTGGTCATTCAGCCACTATATGGTCTCCTCATACTGATGCCACCTCCAGGCTCTGTCATTTTGCCACTATGTGACATGTGACTCCTTGTTAGATTTGGTCCTTTGTAACCACACGCCGGGGCCCTGGACATTAAAACGTGGAAGTGTAATCTTAAATTTTAAAACTAATCTTTTAATCTTAGGGATTGTGAAGCCCTATTGTCTTCTTATGCTGCCGCCAGCTCCAGGATGTGTCATTGTTCCACCATATGGTCTCCTTATGTTGTTGGCACCTTAAATTCTGCTTTTAAAATGTTAACCCCTTCAGGACCAAGCCCATTTTGGCCTTAAGGACCAGAGCGTTTTTGCACATCTGACCACTGTTTAATAACTCTGGAATGCATTTAGTTATCATTCTGATTCCGAGATTGTTTTTTCGTGACATATTCTACTTTAACATGGTGATAAATTTTTGTGGTAACTTGCATCCTTTCCTTGTGAAAAATCCTAAAATTTTATGAATAATTTGAAAATTTTTCATTTTTCTAACTTTGAAGCTCTCTACTTGTAAGGAAAATGTATATTACAAATATTTTTTTTTTTATTCACATATACAATATGTCTACTTTATGTTTTCATCATAAAAGTGACGAGTTTTTTACACTCACATGTTCTTGTAGACCCAATTTTTGAATTTTTACAAGGGGTAAAAGAAGAAAATGTATACTTATATTTGTAGCCCAATTTCTCTTGAGTAAGCACATACCTCATATGTCTATGTAAATTGTTCGGCAGGCGCAGTAGAGGGCTCAGAAGGGAAAGAGCGACAAGGGGATTTTGGAGAGTACGTTTTTCTGAAATGGTTTTTGGGGGGCATGTTGCATTTAAGAAGCACCTATTGTGCCAGAACAGCAAAAAACCCTCACATACCATTTTGGAAACTAGACCCCTTGAGGAACTTAACAAGGAATAAAGTGGGCCTTAATACCCCACAGGTGTTTCATGACTTTTGCATATGTAAAAAAAAAAAAAAAATAATCACTAAAATGTGTGTTTCCCCCCAAATTTCACATTTTTCCAAGGGTTAATAGCAGGAAATACCCTCCAATATTTGTAACCCCCTTCTCTTCTGAGTATGGAGGTACCCCATAAGTTGACCTGAAGTACACTACGGGCGAACTACAATGCTCAGAAGAGAAGGAGTCATATTTGGCTTTTTGAGAGCAAATTTTGCTCGGGGGGCATGTCGCATTTAGGAAGCCCCTATGGTGCCAGAACAGCAAAAAAAAAAATAATACATGGCATACCATTTTGAAAACTAGACCCCTTGAGGAACGTAATAAGGAATAAAGTGAGCCTTAATACCCCACAGGTGTTTCACGACTTTTGCATATGTAAAAAAAAAAAAATGTTTTTCACTAAAATGTGTGTTTCTCCCCAAATTTCACATTTTTGCAAGGGTTAATAGCAGAAAATACCCCCCAAAATTTGGAACCCCATCTCTTCTGAGTATGGAGGTACCCCATAAGTTGACCTGAAGTGCACTATGGGCGAACTACAATGCTCAGAAGAGAAGGAGTCATATTTGGCTTTTTGAGAGCAAATTTTGCTCGGGGGGCATGTTGAATTTAGGAAGCCCCTAAGGTGCCAGAACAGCAAAAAAAACAAACACATGGCATACTATTTTGGAAACTAGACCCCTTGAGGAACGTAACAAAGGGGTACAGTGAGCATTTGCCCCCCACTGGTGTCTGACAGATCTTTGGAACAGTGGGCTGTACAAGTTTTCATTTTCACGGACCACTGTTCCAAAGATCTGTGAGACACCAGTGGGGTGTAAATTCTCACTGCACCCCTCATTACATTCCGAGAGGGGTGTCGTTTCCGAAATGGGGTCACATGTGTTTTTTTTTTTTTTTTTTTGCGTTTGTCAAAACCGCTGTAACAATCAGCCACCCCTGTGCAAATCACCTCAAATGTACATGGTGCACTCTCCCTTCTGGGCCTTGTTGTGCGCCCCCAGAGCACTTTGCGCCCACATATGGGGTATCTCCGTAGTCGGGAGAAATTGCGTTACAAATTTTGGGGGGCTTTTTTTTCCCTTTTACCTCTTGTGAAAATGTAAAGTATAGGGCAACATCAGCATGTTAGTGTAAAAAATTAATTTTTTATACACTAACATTCTGGTATAGATCCCAACATTTCCTTTTCATGAAGGGTTAAAGAAGAAAAAGCCCCCCAAACCTTGTAACGCAATTTCTCCCGAGTACGGCGATACCCCATATGTGGCCCTAAACTGTTGCCCTGAAATACCACAGGGCTCCAAAGTGAGAGCCCCATGTGCATTTGAGGCCTAAATTAGGGATTTGCATAGGGGTGGACATAGGGGTATTCTACGCCAGTGATTCCCAAACAGGGTGCCTCCAGCTGTTGCAAAACTTCCAGCATGCGTGGACAGTCAACGGCTGTCCGGCAATACTGGGAGTTGTTGTTTTTCAACAGCTGGAGGCTCTGTTTTGGAAACAGTGGCGTAACAGATGTTCTTATTGGGGGAGGGGGGCTGTGTAGGGGTATGTGTATATGTAGTGTTTTTAACTTTTTATTTTATTCTATGGTAGTGTAGTGTAGTGTAGTGTTTTTATGGTACAGTCACACGGGCGGGGGATTACAGCGAGTTTCCCAGCGCAAAATTTGCTGCATCTCAAACTTGCAGCGAGAAACCCACTGTAAAACCCTCGCCCATGTGAATGCACCCTGTACATTCACAGGGGGGGGGGGGGGGGTGCACCAGCTGTTGCAAAACCACAACTCCCAGCATGCATGGTCTGTTAGTGCATGCTGGGAGTTATAGTTTTGTAACAGCTGGAGGCACACAGGTTAGGAAACACTGAGTTAGAAACAGACAATGTTTCCCATCCAGTGTGTCTCCAGTTGATGCAAAACTACAACTCCCAGCATGCCCAGACAGCTGAAGGGCATGCTGGGAGTTGTAGTTCGGCAACATCTGAAGGGCCAGATGTTGCTGAACTAAAACTCCCAGCATGCCTGGACAGTCAGTACATGCTGGGAGTTGTAGTTTTGCAACAGCTGGAAGAGCACAGATTGGAGACCATTATACAATGGTCTCCAAACTGGGGCCCTCCAGATGTTGCAAAACTACATCTCCCAGCATGCATGGTCTGTTAGTGCATGCTGGGAGTTATAGTTTTGCAACAGCTGGAGGCACACAGGTTAGGAAACACTGAGTTAGAAACAAACAATGTTTCCCAACCAGTGTGTCTCCAGTTGTTGCAAAACTACAACTCCCAGCATGCCCAGACAGCTGAAGGGCATGCTGGGAGTTGTAGTTCGGCAAAATCTGAAGGGCCAGATGTTGCTGAACTAAAACTCCCAGCATGCCTGGACAGTCAGTACATGCTGGGAGTTGTAGTTTTGCAACAGCTGGAAGAGCACAGATTGGAGACCATTATACAATGGTCTCCAAACTGGGGCCCTCCAGATGTTGCAAAACCACAACTCCCAGCATGCATGGTCTGTTAGTGCATGCTGGGAGTTATAGTTTTGCAACAGCTGGAGGCACACAGGTTAGGAAACACTGAGTTAGAAACAGACAATGGTAACAGCTCTCCTCCTCTTCTTTTCTCCACAACAACCTCTTCACAGGTCATAGAAGATGCCTAAAATGTACTGCTCTTGTATCAGACAATGGTCTTTTATGGTCAATGTGGCTTCTGTAAAGTCTATTTCTAAATGATATTACTAGCAGCTCATGAAAGATGGCTGTCCCATAATGAGCAGAAAATAATAAAACATTATCATATGCAATCAATATAATATTTAAGCCTGTAAGCATACAAGTGGGTATACTGTAGACTATATTTTATTAATAAGGGTGGATTTACTCATAACATATCTTGTTAACATAATAATATTAATAATAATAATAATAATAATAATAATAAATGTATTGATATAGCAACAACAAATTAAGTAGCACTTTTTCAATTTTGAGACTACAAATAAGAACAAAATTAGACAAGAGGAGTGAGGGCGGTGCTCATAAGAGCTTATGGTGTATGAGAGATAGGCTTGAGACAAATGTTAGCAATTGCTTTGTATATTCAATGGCCAAGCCCTGTTTTATAAAAAGGGTAGATCACATAAAGATGGGTGAACCAGTCACCAACTAATCTCTGTGCACAGAGCATGGGGATGATAGCAGAAGGGGTATGCAGTGTTAGCAATGAAGAGTAGGGGAGACCAATTAGGGAAGGTTGAAGAGATGTGTCTTTAAAGCACCTTCAAAACTGTGGATATTGGGAGTAAGGGTCTATTCACACAGCGGAATTTACGCTTGCGGAATTCCGCCTCAAATTAAAGCCCATAGACTTCCGCAAGCGGAATTTCAGAAGGTTGAATGGAAGTGCGGAATCCCATAGAAGTCTATGGGCTTTAATTTGAGGTGGAATTCCGCAAGTGGAAATTTTGCCGTGTGAATAGACCCTAAGTCTGACGGTTCTGGATATTTTATTCCAGAGATTTTGTGCAGCTCGAGCAAAGTCTTTGAGAAGGGAGTGAGAGGTTTGGATTATAGAAGTTGTTTGTTTTAAATTATTAAAAGAATGAGAGCACATGTAGGATGGTAGACAGGCAAGATGGAAGATGTAGGGAGATGCAGCGCTGTGAAGAGTGTGTGAAAGTGAGGATTTTATTTTGTATTCTGGACTTAATAGGTAACTTGTGTTGTGAAATGGCACAGATAGGAGGCATCAATGTAACTTCTAGAGAGGAGACATGTCTGTCAGTGTCCCATTCGTCTTAACAGCATTTGTAAAAATCCATCATGTGTTTGCATCCAAAACAACCCCATTAAGATGAAAGGTGACTTTTAGTCACAGAATTTTTTAACAAAATCTGATATGTGTGATTCCACCTTAAAGCACCAACATATTGTGCAGTGCTCTTCAACATATCATATGACATCATGGGTTTGATATCTCTCTTATGACACAGTCTGACACATGACTGCAGAGTCCATCGCACAATCAATTAAAAGTATCAAAACTGCAGTAACAAAACTACTAATCACAGAGTGTCACTGTAACAAAGTTTAAGTCAGGCTATGGTCACAATGTTTTTTTTTTTAATGGTTGCTATGTTTTTTGTGGCCATTTTTTTTTAGCCTCTTAAAGACAAGACCAATTTTATTTTTGCATTTTCATTTTTCCTCCTCGCCTTCTAAAAGTCCTAACTCTTATATTTCCATCCACAGACCCATACAAGGGCTTGTTTTTTTGCATCACCAATTGTACTTTGTAATGACATCACTTCTTTTACCATAAAATTTACGGCGCAACCAAACAAATATTATTTATGTGGGAAAATTGAAAAGAAAACCGCAATTTAGCAAATTTTGGAAGGTTTTGTTTTCACGCTGTACACTTTCCAATAAAAATGACATGTTTTCTTTATTTTGTGGGTCAATATGATTAAAATGATGCCCATGTCATATGCCTTTCTATAATTGTACCGCTTAAAAAAAATCGCAAACTATTTTAACAAAATAAATATACTTGAAATTGCTCTGTTTTGACCACCTATAACTTTCTAATTTTTCCGTATATGGGGCGGTATGAGGACTCATTTTTTTGTACCATGATCTTTAGTTTTTATCAGTACCACTTTTGTTTAGGTTTTTCTTTTTATAAATTTTTTATTATTTTTTTGGAATAAAATGTGACAAAAAAGCAGCGATTTTGGACTTTTTTTTATTTACGTTTACACCATTCAACGTACAGGATAATTAACAATATATTTTAATAGTTCAGACTTTTACGCATGCGGCGATACCAAATATGTGTATTCATCATTTTTTGTACGCTTTTTTGGGGGTAAAATGGGAAAAACTGACGTTTTACTTTTTTAGTGAGGGAGGGGATTTTTCAAACTTTTTTACATTTTTATTTTTTATTTTTTTATACTTTTTTTTTATACTTTAATAGTCCTCATAGGGGATTATTTATAGCTATCATTTGATTGCTAATACTGTTCAGTGCTATGCAATCAGTGTTATTGGTGATCTTCTGCTCTGGTCTGCTCAATCTCAGACCAGAGCAGAAGACCCTGGGAGACAGCCAGAGCCAGGTGAGGGGACCTCCGGCTGCCATGCTGGATGATCGGATCCCCGTGGCAGCGCTGCGGGCGATCCAATCATCCATTCAAAGTACCTCACTGCCTCAGATGCCGTGATCTGTATTGATCATGGCATCTGAGGGGTTAATGGTGGACATCCGCGTGATCGCAGATGAGCAACATTACTGGCAGGTCCCGGTCCGATGCTCGCGGTCATGTCGGCGCATAAATGTACCTCATGGTGCGTTAAGTACCACGGCACCGTGACGTACATTTACGTCCATTGTCATTAAGGGGTTAATGTAATATTTAATTTATGTAATAATGTAATGTCATAATCATTTATGTAATAATATTTGTGAAAATGAGCACAGTTTGAAAATAGGCTCAAGCGGTAGAATTTGTATGAGCTTAAAATGAGAATGCTCAACCTATCAAATTTGTAGGTTTTGTTCACACATTATAACATTTTGTGTCAAACTCGTATTTTATTTTAAGCATGCATTTTTGTCCCTTATTGGCAAAAAGAGATGCATTTAAACAGTTCATTTATTTGTTTCTGGTTACGAACAAAAAGAATGTGTAATATAAAATAACCCACAAAATTTTATGCTGGGGAATTTACCCATTAGAGTCGACAAGATCCACAACTTACTACTACTAAATTGCTTACAGGGTTTTGCACAACTATTTTACTTCAAGTTATTTTATGCTGAATAAATAATAAAGTGAACAAGCTCTAAATTGCCTCATCTTGCATTAATTATTAGAATGGGTTATTACTTGTCTAACAGTATCAGTTGTCTGCATTAATATTTCAAAAGATTATTTCTGGCATGAATTTATAATATCCTCGAAAGAGCGTTAAAGGTTTTATTAAATCACAATTTGTCTAAATGAATAATTATTTTGTAGATTATTAATGTGACTCCTCATTCATAAGGATATCATGTGGTTCTCCTCATAATATGGCATAATGCCCCCCCCCCCCCCCATAGCATATGAACAGCTTTAAAAAAAAAAAAAAACTTACTAAGTATAAATGAAATATGTTCCTCTTAATAATATTATCTCAAAATATGTAAAAAAGAATTGTCTTAAACTATTATGATCTTTTAACATTAAAGCAGACATTGCAGTTAACAGATCGGTTTTTAGAAGCCCTGAGTTATCAGCTTCAGTCTCTAGGGGAAGCTGGAGACAATTATATGAGGGTACGATTCCATGCAGAGGGGACAAGTTTTTAAGTGCCACAAACTGGCATGCCCCTCACTTATCCTCACAACCTCTTATGTCCTTGACAGATGTACATGACTCTGTTTGTCAGTGGAAGAGGGGCCAGGAGGTAAGAACAAGCAAGGAGGTATGTAAGGCTGTGACACTTAGGGCTCATGCACACTACAGACATTTAGCAAGGAATTCCTATGGTTCCATGCTGCTTGGAATTGGGGTTAATTTTGTGTGGAATTTGCAGCAGAAATTAGCCCTTCCAATTCAAAGTCTCATCGACGATGACCTTTTTTCCGGGCGGAATTCCGCCAAATAAATGAATAATGAAGATGTTTCAGTAGAATCTGGTTCAGCATCGGAAGTTACTCTATGAAAATTCCGTAGTGTGCATTGCGCAGCAGAATCACATTGAGACCAATGGGGTTCTTCTGTAAACAGATTGCGTTTGTAATTAACTCTATGTGGAAAAGCCATAGTGTGAATGGGCTCATAAGCAACTTTACCTCACCTCATTGACAACTGGCTGAGAAATGAAAAAGTGATTTTATGACTTTGCCAGCCACCATCAGCTCCAAATAAGGTAAAATATGCCTTAATACTCTAAGAACTATTCAATAGTGTATGCAGATCTTAGCAGCAAGGATCTAAATTTTAAAGCAGACCTTTCAGCAGCCTTTTTGTCAATATGTAAATTAGGCTCAAGTGCCAAGTAGGTGTTCCCTAGCAAGTCAAAAGCCCAGGGCCCTTTCTATGTTGACAGGTCAACTTTAAAAGTTATCCAGGGTTGTAACATGGACAGCCACAGGAACCTGCTCTGAAACTTTTTTTGGTAACCAATATACAGAGGCCAGTAGTGATGGGCCATATTCGAATTTGCGATATTTTGCAAATATATGGACAAATGTTCATCCTATATTCACAAAATTTGCATAATCACTATGTTCATTCTCTTTTTTTTCATGCAAAAATTTGTAATGAAATTTGCATAATGCGCATGCGCAATCATATCTTTCACCTAAAAGAAGGGAGGGATTAGTGTCCAGTCTGGAAGTGCCGATATTCACATAAAAATTTTGAATTAAAAATTGTCATTAACCTGTTGGGGACGAAGGGCGTATGCGGAGACCGGGCCGGGGTGACTGCTGATATCTATCAGCAGGCACCCCGTGCAAATGCCCAGGGGGGTCACCAGACCCCCCCATGTCGGCGATCGGCGCAAATCGCAAATTTGCGCCAATTCCGGGTAATTCCGCGTCTATGGTGACCCGGAATAGAAGGGGGATCGCGGGTGTCTAAGACACCCATGATCACCCTAAAGCGATAGGAGTGAGGTGGCACGTGTCCTATCCCTGCTATTGGTGGTCTAGACGCGACCACCAATAGCAGATCTGGGGCAGAGGGCTTTACTTTCGTTTTCCCCGTCCTGCCCACTCACAATAGGCAGAGCAGAACGGGGAAAACGAAGAGGAGCGGCGCCGGAGTCTACTTACCCGTCCGGCGGCAGCGGAGCGACAGCGACCGGCAGGCGGCGACGGAGATCTGCGGCGGCGTGCGGCAGAAGAGGACGGCTCCCTGGATGCGACGGAAGCCGGTGAGTAGTTGCCTAGCAACATCTAGAGGGCTACAGTCTGAGACCACTATAGTGGTCTCTAGACTGTAGCCCTCCAGATGTTGCAAAACTACAACTCCCAGCATGCCCAGACAGCTGTTTGCTGTGTGGGCATGCTGGAATTTGTAGTTTTGCAACAGCTGGAGGTCTGTAGTTTAGAGACCACTGCACAGTGATCTCTACACTGCCCTCTAGATCTTGCAAAACTACAACTCCTAGCATGCCCACACAGCTGTTTGCTGTCTGGGCATGCTGGGAGTTGTAGTTTTGCAACATCTGGAGGTCCACAGTTTGGAGATCACTGTTCAGTGGTCTCTAAATTGTAGCACTCCAGATGTTGCAAAACTACAAATTCCAGCATGCCCACACAGAAAACAGCTGTCTCGGCATGCTGGGAGTTGTAGTTGCGTACCTCCAGCTGTTGCATAACTACATCTCCCAGCATGCCCTTCTGTGATCAGTACATGCTGGGAATTGTAGTTTTGCAACAGCTGGAGGCACACTGGTTGGAAAATACTGAGTTAGGTAACAGAACCTAACTGAAGGTTTTCCAACCAGTGTGCCTCCAGCTGTTGCAAAACTACAACTCCCAGCATGTACTGACAGACCGTGCATGCTGGGAGTTGAAGTTTTGCAACAGCTGGAGGCTCACTGGTTGGAAAATACTGAGTTAGGTAACAGAACCTAACTGAAGGTTTTCCAACCAGTGTGCCTCCAGCTGTTGCAAAACTACAACTCCCAGCATGCACGGTCTGTCAGTACATGTTGGGAGTTGTAGTTTTGAAACAGCTGGAGGTTTGCCCCCCCATGTGAACGTACAGGTTTCCTGCTTCAAGTATGAGCTGCGGCAAATTCCTAGCGGGAAATCACCGTAACCCGCCAGTGTGACTGTACCCTAAAAACACTACACTACACTACTCTAACACCTAATAAAGAGTAAAACACTACATATACACCCCCTTACACTGTCCCCCCCCCCCCCCCAATAAAAATGAAAAACGTATTGTACGGCAGTGTTTCCAAAACTGAGCCTCCAGCTGTTGCAAAACAACAACTCCCAGCATTTCCGGACAGCCACTGACTGTCCAGGCATGCTGGGAATTTAGCAACAGCTGGATGCACCCTGTTTGGGAATCACTGGTGTAGAATACCCCTATGTCCACCCCTATGCAATCCCTAATTTAGTCTTCAAATGCGCATGGCGCTCTCTCACTTCGGAGCCCTGTCGTATTTCAAGGAAGCATTTTAGGGACACATATGGGGTATCTCCGTACTCGGGAGAAATTACACTACACATTTTGGGGGCTTTTTCTCCTTTTACCCCTTATGAAAAGGAAAAGATGGGGTCTACACCAGCCTGTTAGTGTAAAAAAAAAAAATGTTTACACTAACATGCTGGTGTTGCCCTTTACTTTTTATTTTCACAAGAGGTAAAAGGAAAAAAAGACCCCCAAAGTTTGTAACGCAATTTCTCCTGAGTACGGAAATACCCCATATGTGGGCGTAAAATGCTCTGCGGACGCACAACAAGGCTCAGGAGTGAGAGCGCACTATGTACATTTGAGGCCGAAATTGGTGATTTGCACAGGGGTGGCTGATTTTACAGCGGTTCTGACATAAACCCAAAAAAATAAATACCCACATGTGATCCCATTTTTGAAACTACACCCCTCACGGAATGTAATAAGGGGTACAGATAGCATTTACGCCCCACAAGTGTCTGACAGATTTTTGGAACAGTGGTGAAAATGAAAAATGTAATTTTTTTGTTTGCACAGCCCACTGTTCCAAAGATCTGTCAAACACCAGTGGGGTGTAAATACTCACTGCACCCCTTATTACATTCCGTGAGGGGTGTAGTTTCCAAAATGGGGTCACATGTGGGGGGGTCCACTGTTCTGGCATCACGGGGGGCTTTGTAAATGCACATGGCCCCCGACTTGCATTCCAAACAAATAATCTCTCTAAAACCTCAATGGCACTCCTTCTCTTTTGAGCATTGTAGTTCGCTCGCAGTGCACTTGACGTCCAAACGTGGGGTATTTCCATACTCAGGAGAAATGGGGTTAAAAATTTTGGGGGGCATTTTCTCCTCTTACCCTTTGTAAAAAAGTTAAATTTGGGGAAAAAACAGCATTTTAGTGGAAAATGTTTTTTTTTCATTTACACATCCGACTTTAACAAAAAGTTGTCAAACACCTGTGGGTTCCTTGAGGGGTGTCGTTTCCATAATAGTGTTTTTTTTGCTGTCCTGGCACCATAGGGGCTTCCTAAATGGGACATGCCCCCCCAAAAACCATTTCAGAAAAACTCACTCTCCTAAATCCCATTGTTGCTCCTTTGCTTCTGAGCCCTCTAGTGCTCCCGCCGAACACTTGACATACACATATGAGGTATTTTCTTACTCGAGAGAAATTGTGTTACAAATTTTGAGAGGATTATTTTCCTTTTACCCCTTGTAAAAATTCAAAAACTGGGTCTACAAGAACATGCCAGTGTAAAAAATGAAGATTTTGAATTTTCTCCTTCACTTTGCTGCTATTCCTGTGAAACACCTAAAGGGTTAACACACTTACTGAATGTCATTTTGAATACTTTAAGGGGTGCAGTTTTTATAATGGGGTCATTTATGGGGTATTTCTAACCAGAAGACCCTTCAAATCCACTTCTAACCTGAACTGGTCCCTGAAAAATTCCGATTTTGAAAATTTTGCAAAAAATTTGAAAATTGCTGCTGAACTTTGAAGCCCTCTGATGTTTTCCAAATTAAAAACTCATAAATTTTATGATGCAAACATAAAGTAGACATATTGTATATGTGAATCAATATATAATTTATTTGGAATATCCATATTCTTTATAAGCAGAGAGCTTCAAAGTTAGAAAAATGCAAAATTTTCTAATTTTTCATTACATTTCTGAATTTTTCACCAAGAAATGATGCAAGTATCGACGAAAATTTACCACTAACATAAAGTAGAATATATCACGAAAAAACTGTCTCAGAATCAAATTTATAAGTAAAAGCATCCCAGAGTTATTAATGCTTAAAGTGACAGTGGTTAGATTTGCAAAAAATGCTCCCGTCCTTAGGGTCATAATGGGCTCCGTCCCCAAGGGGTTAAAAAAAAAAATATTCGTCATTACGAATATATATCATTATACTCTAAATATTCACAAAATCGTGAAGTGCTGATATTCGCGGTAAAGAATTTACATTTTGAATATTTGCCTTGAACACTGGAGGCCATTTGCTACTGCTTTTATTAAGGTCACATAACAAGGAAATTGAGAAAATGTGACCAGGGCCTGAAGATTCTGCCATATGTGTGCCTTAGCAGATATCACACAACAACTTTCAGGGAAATGCCCTAAAGGGGTAACCTAAACTAAGACCCTCCCAAAAAAAAAGTAATTTTTATTAACTTCAGTTAAAATACATCACTTGTGATAAAACATGTATGTGTAATGATTTACAAAGTGTCTAGACCACACCACAAAATGAAAGTGAATGAAAGTGAAAGTAAAGTGATCTTTACTGTGGCAACCACTAGGAAGGCCAAGCTGCAACTTCCAGCATGCCCAGACAGCCAAAGGCTGTCTGGGCACCCTGGGAGTTGTAGTTTTGCAACATCTGGAGGGTCACAGTTGGGAGACCACTGTTACAGTGGTGCCCAAACGGTAGCCCTCCAGAAGTTGCCAAACTACAACTCTCAGCATGCCTAGTCTGCCAAGGAGTTGTAGTTCTGTAACATCTGTCCCATCAGATTTTCCAATTTTCATGAAATTTTTGAAAATTACTGCTCTACTTTGAAGCCCTCTAATTTTTTCAAAAAGCTAAAATATGTCCATTTTTTGATGCCAACATAAAGTGGACATATTGTGTTTGTGAATAAAAATAACATTTATTGGGAATATCCATTTTCCTTATAAGCAGAGAGATTCAAAGTTAGAAAAATGCAACATTTTCAACATTTTCATGAAATTTTGTCATTTTTCACCAAAAATGAATGCAATTAACGCCGAAAATTTACCACCAAAATAAAGTAGAATATGTCACGAAAAAACAGTCTCAGAATCAGAATATTTGGTAAAAGCGTTTTTGAGTTATTAATTCGTAAATTGACTTGCGAAAAAGGGCTCAGTCCTTAAGGTGAAAAAGGGACTTATAATACTATCTATTCACGTGTTCTTGGATGGTCTTACAATTATAGTGCACATCCACCCTTTACAAGAAACACGGTCATCTGACAAATAAGAAGGGAGACAGTCTGGAGCTGTGCTTTTAATTTTGTGGTGTGGTCTAGACACTTTGTAAATCATTACACACACATGTTTTATCACAAGTGATGTATTTTAACTGAAGTTAATAAAAGTTACTTTTTTGGGGGAGGGTCTTAGTTTAGGTTACCCCTTTAGGGGGTTTCCCTTAAAGTTGTTGTGTGATATCTGCTAAGGCACAAATATGGCAGAATCTTCAGGCCCTGGTCACATTTTCTCAATTTCCTTGTCATGTAAACTTAATAAAAGCAGTAGCAAATGGCCTCCAGTGTTCAGGGCAAAAATTCAAAATGTTAATTCTTTACCACGAATATCAGCACTTCACGATTTTGTGAATATTTAGAGTATAATTATATATATTCGTAATGACGAATATTTTTCCTGAGTTAAAATTTACCATGGTGTGTTCATCGATCTCCTTACAATTCTTAGACACTACGGTTTACCGTTATGGTGACCGATTGACAACCGATCTGTTTTCGAAGGAAACCGATTGGAACAATCTACTGGTCTACGACAGTTTTCATCCTAGACCAATGATCCAGTCTTTACGCTGGAGCCAGTTACTGAGGGTTAAACGGATCATTTCACCCTCAGAAAATCTGGAAGGCAGACTGGACAATATGTGTGTAAAATTCAAAAAGAGAGGGTACCCACAAAAATTGTTAACACAACATTGAACTAAGTTGGAGACTAAAGATAGAACTGCATTGCCAAAGCCAACACATAAAGATAGGGGAGAAAGAGTTCCCTTTGTTTCTACTTTTTCCACATAGCTAAGATCATTAAACAGAATTGGAATATTATACACCGCACTACCAACTTAACGGCTACTCCCGTTATGGCCTATTGTAGAGGCCGCAGTTACAAAGATATCTTAGTGAAATCTGATGTAGGGAGTCTAATCACAAAAGTCAGAGAAAAGAACACATGGCTGGGCCCCAGGAAAGTAAATTTCCCTTGCCTGGGTTGCAGCCATTGCAATAGTATTATCAAAAGGGACACTTTCACACACCCTCAAACGGGATACACTTTCAAAATCCGGGAAAGGTACACATGAAGATCGTCATTTGTGGTCTACCTTTTGCAATGCCCTTGCGGATTGTACTATGTAGGCGAAACGACTAATGAATGCTGTATTTGTCTTAATGGAGACAAGTCGTCCATTAGGACTGGGAAAATAGAACATCCCATTCCCAAGCATTTTTTTTTTAAATGGGCCATAATATTAGCCAACTTCGTTTCAGAATAATTGACCACGTTCCCCCACTGAGGAGAGGAGGAGATCGAGAAAATTTTTTAAAACAGAAAGAACTCCGGTGGATACACAGATTGAACACCTTGTATCCACACGGATTGAATATAGATTTCAATCTCAAACCGTATATGTAAATATTTGGAACTCAATGTACCGTGATAATGTTCTGTTGTTTGCCTTTTCTTTTTCTCCAGTTTTTCCCTTCTTTCTCTTTTCCTCCCCCCCCTTTTTTTCACGCGTGATTCTATATTTCACTTTTTCTTTCTCTTTTTTCTTTTCCTCTGCTTTTTTTCTCTTCTCTGGTTCCCTCTTTATTTCTGCTCTTTTCCTTCTTTTTCTTATTTTCTTTCCATGTTCTCTCTTCTTTTTGTTTTCTTTTTGCTTCTGTTTCTCTTTTTCTTCCTCTTTTTTTCTATGCTTGTCTTCCCCCTCTTTTCTTCCCCCTTTTCTCTCCCTCCTTTTCTGTCCCCACCCCTTTTCTTTTCCCCTTCCCCTTCCTTTTTTCCTTCCTTTCCTTTTCCTTTACTTTCCCTTCTTTACCTTTTGTTTTCTTTCCCCACCTGGTTATTAATTAATGTTTTTAATTATGGTTTTTATTGTATATTTTTAGGCAACTCTTTTTCTCATAATATCACGGATCAGGTGAATACGCGCACCGTTGGGAGCTCCCTGAACAACCACACAAGCAAGCAACAGAAGTCTGAATGCCCACTTAATGTATGATTCCAGTTTTTTGTTTCAGGATCCCATCCGACCCCTGTCAAACATATTGTGAGCTCCTGCTGACAGTTCATGTTCCAAAGAACACCATACCTACTGTGAAGCATGGGTTTGGAAACACCATGCTTTGGGGGTGTTTTTATGCTAAGGGACCAGGGCGCCTGATCCGTGTAAAGGAAAGGCCATGTATTGTGAGATTTTGAATGAAAACCATCAGCAAGGGAATTGAAGATGAAACGTAGCTTGGTCTTTCAGCATGACATTGGTCCCAAAACACACCACCCAGGCAACAAAGGAGTGGCTTCGTGAGAAGAATTTCTAGGTCCTGAAGTGGCCTAGACAGTCTCCAGATCTCAACCCCATAGAAAACCTTTGGAGGGAGTTGAAAGTTCGTGTTGTTCAGCGACAGCCCCAAAACATCACTGCTCTAGAGGAGATCTGCATGAAGGAATGGGAAAAGATACCAGCAACAGTGTGTAAAAACCTTGTGAAGACTTACAGAAAACATTTGACCTCTGTCATTGCCAACAAAGGGTATATAAGGGAAGTTTTGAGATGAACTTTTTTTATTGACCTTATTTTCCACCACTTAGCACTTATTTTCTGCCATTTAGCACTCTGCGGGCTTCTGGGTAAAAAAATATTTATATTAGCTCACCACACCACCTTCACAGGTAGTGTGTCCTGCAAAACAGCTCAGGCTCCATTTAAGAAGTCTCAGAACTGATTGGGATTTGTGCCAAGCCAGAACTCTCTCCAGAAGGAAAGAGGACCCATCTGCAGACAGCTGTTTCGGGGTGTTTGCCCCTCGTTAGTACAGAGCAGGGTGATCTGGCTTGGCTGTGGTGAGAGCCAAGCCAGGCATAAATCCCAATCAGTTCTGAGACTTCTTAAAAGGAGCCTGAGCTGTTTTGCAGTACACACTACCTGTGAAGGTTTAAATATATATATATATATATATATATATATACACACACTCAAAAAAAATGCATCAAGAAGTATTACAATATTAGAGTGAGTGGATGAGTCTATTAGGGGAAACTTTAGGTAACAGCAGGCTGTTTTTGCTTGGTTGGTATCATGTTGATTGAAAAATAAATAAATAAATAAAAGTGTGGGGTTCCACCTATTTTCGCTCTCAGCTAGATACCAACCAGACAGCAACAGTCTGACGTTACAAGAGTAGGTGGGGATCGTTTTTATTGGCCATCCTCAGCCTAAATAATGCCAGTCTGTTACCGCCTAGGCCCAGAAGCATCATTTTTATTAGTACTGGCTCTTCCCAGTACTCCTGTATATGCAATTACTAGGTTAATAATTATGGGTTATCGCTAGCTGTTTTTAGGGCTAACACTAAGCCCTGCCTTGAAAAATTGACTCAATCTTTGAGACAGCTTTTAATTACTAAGCCTGTAAAGTAATAAAAAAAACAACACATAAAAAATATACATATATAAAAAAACACCCACTTACAGCCCTTGTTAACAATTTTATAGTTCTAAAATCTGCCATAATCCTCTGCATTGACATATCAGCAACAAGAAGAAAAGAAAAACATAACATTTTTATATCACCAATCTGCTCTCTTTCTCTTCTGGTGATCTTCTCTTGAGCTTCCCTCTCTTGTCTTTACGTCAATGTTTATAAGCTTCTATTTGTGATACTGCACTTTAGGATGTTCTGTATATACTGTTTCTCATTTAAAGGGGTACTCTGCCCCTAGACATCTTATTCCCTATCCAAAGTATAGGGGATAAGATGTCTGATCTCGGGGGTCCTGCCACTGGGACCCCCTGCGATCTCTGCTACAGCACCCCAGTCATCCGGTGCACAGAGAGAGCTTCACTCTGTGACTGATGACTAGCAATGCAGTGTCGGAGGCTCGTGTGTCACCACCACGCCCCCTCCCATAGACTTGCATTTAGTGGGCCTCCGGTACCGCACCCGGCATTCAAAACGAACGTCGGGTGCTGCAGGGAGATCGCGGTGGGTCCCAGAGGCAGGACCCCCACCATCAGACATCTTGTTCCCTATCCTTTGGATAGGGGATAAGATGTATAGGGGCGGAGTAGTCTTTTAAAGAAAAATTGATAGTAGATATTTGCAAGATACAAGATACAGCTGGTGGTCAGTGGTATGCAAGAGAAGGAGAGAGAGAGTTGATGGTGGCCTTGCCTGCTGGAAGTCTGGTGGTACACATACAAATATTTCACAGTAATGTTAAAGGGGTACTCCCGTGGGAATTTTTTTTATAAAAAATCAACTGGATCCAGAAAGTTAAATAGATTTGTAAATTACTTCTATTAAAAAAAATCTTAATCCTTTGAGTACTTATTAGCTGCTGAATACTACAGAGGAAATGGTTTTCTTTTTGGAACACAGAGCTCTCTGCTGACATCATGACCACAGTGCTCTCTGCTGACATCTCTGTCCATTTTAGGAACTGTCCAGAGCAGCATATGTTTGCTATGGGGATTTTCTCCTACTCTGGACAGTTCTTAAAATGGACAGAGATGTCAGCAGAGAGCACTGTTGTCATGATGTCAGCATAGAGATCTATGTTCTAAAAAGAAAACCCTTTCTTCTGTAGTATTCAACAGCTAATAAGTACTGGAAGGATTAAGATTTTTTTTTATAGAATTAATTTACAAATCTGTTTAATTTTCTGGCACCAGTTGATTTGAAAAAAAAAAAAAAAAGTTTTCCACGGGAGTACCCTTTTAATGTGCTGTTTGTGGTATGACAGTACAAATAAAGCTGTCCAAAAAAATGTAATTGTTGTTTGTTTATTTCATTGTAGAGGTTCGAGGGAGGCAATGTGAGAGGGTATGTGAGCTACTGTTTATTCAGTCATAGAGAGATAGAAGGGGTAGTGCAGTGAGCTATTGGAGACTAAGGAGCCTATTTATTGTTCTGGCAGGGGGACCCTCTGCATTCAGTGTCCGTCCCCATACTTGCCCCTTTATTTGTTGCAATATTGGAAACAGGAATTCTCTGTATATTATTTGTTCAGTCAATCAATTTTCCATCAGAGGACATTGTGTGAAATCTGATTAAAGTTCTCATATGGTGCAGGCTGCTACACATTGTTCATTTGTCATCTCATACACATTTTTAATGCATCTGTTAATTAGAAACCCACAGCTAACAGATTCTTCTGCTTCTATTCAGTTAAGAGATTGATAGAAGTAAATCAATTCTAACATTTAAAAGCTGATATCACTTGGAAACGAAATGACGCTGTGCTAAAGATTGTCCGCTTAATCTTATTTTAGGTCAGAATGTGAACAGAAGTAAAAAGACATATAATTAGTTCAAATCTTCCCATGAACTTCATTGCAATTGTATTGATTGCATTATTTTACACACATAGTTTTTCTACATTTTTCTGGTGAATACAGTAAATGCCAACATATTACTGCCATCTTCTGGCCATGTTATTCTTACAAAAGGTTAAACTGAATCTAGCATAATATCTGAAAAACTTGATTAATTTTAATTATGTGAGCCACTTATGATCCTTCCAATGAATATACCATGTTTTATTATTTTTACATTATTTTTATATTGGCTAAATTAGTAAATTTACACAAAATGAAAATCTTCAAGTTTTCCAATTTGCTTCAGTCATTTGTATGTATTTTATTTACCGTTTTGGAGATCTGGACAGACTAGAAATGCTTTTTTTGTTTTGTTTTTTACTTTGTGTGTTCATTTATTTATTTTTGGTAATTGTCAATATGTGATATATATATATATATATATATATATATATATATATATATATATATATATATACAGGGGCGTAGCTAAAGTCTTGTGGGCCCCTATGCACGGTGTCAACCTGCCCCCCCCCCATATCTTTTCCCAACACCAACCCACCAACAGCCGGCGAGCCGCACCCGGCCAACGGTGGGAAAACCACAAACTCATCATGTACACATATGTCACCATAAACATAGACGAAGAGGAAAAAATCTTTGTAACAAATATTTTTTTCAATATTTAATCAGTCCCCTGCCCCCTTAATCAGTCCCATTTCCCCTTTCACCAGTCCCCTGCTCCCCTTAATCAGATGCATTATAGCTCTCCACATTAGGTGCAGTATAGTTCCCCACATTAGGTGCAGTACAGTTCCCCCACATTAGGTGCAGTACAGTTCCCCCACATTAGGTGCAGTACAGTTCCCCCACATTAGGTGCAGTATAGCTCTCCACATTAGGTACAGTATATTTCCCCACATTAGGTACAGTATAGTTCTCCACATTAGGTGCAGTATAGTTCCCCACACTAGGTGCAGTATAGCTCCCCACATTAGGTGCAGTATAGTTCTCCACATTAGGTGCAGTATAGTTCCCCACACTAGCTGCAGTATAGCTCCCCACATTAGGTGCAGTATAGTTCCCCACACCAGGTGCAGTATAGCTCCCCACATTAGGTGCTGTATAGTTAGCCACATTAGGTGCAGTATAGTTCCCCACATTAGGTGCAGTATAGCTCTCCACATTAGGTGCAGTATAGTTCCCCACATTAGGTGCAGTATAGCTCCCCACATTAGGTGCAGTATAGCTCCCCACATTAGGTGCAGTATAGTTCCCCACATTAGGTGCAGTATAGCTCTCCCCATTAGGTGCAGTATAGTTCCCCACATTAGGTGCAGTATAGCTCTCCCCATTAGGTGCAGTATAGCTCCCCACATTAGGTGCAGTATAGCTCTCCACATTAGGTGAAGTATAGTTCCTCACTGTAGGTGCAGTACAGTTCCCCCACATTAGGTGCAGTATAGTTCCCTACATTAGGTGCAGTATAGTTCTCCACATTAGGTGCAGTATAGCTCCCCACATTAGGTACAGTATAGTTCTCCACATTAGGTGCAGTATAGTTCCCCCACATTAGGTGCAGTATAGTTCCCCCACATTAGGTGTAGTATAGTTCCCCCACATTAGGTGCAGTATAGTTCCCCCACATTAGATAGGCAGTATAGTTCCCCCACATTAGATAGGCAGTATAGTTCGCCCACATTAGATAGGCAGTATAGTCCCCCCACATTAGGTGCAGTACAGTTCTCCACATTAGGTGCAGTATAGCTCTCCACATTAGGTGCAGTATAGTTCCCCCACATTAGGTGCAGTATAGTTCCCCCACATTAGGTACAGTATAGTTCCCCCACATTAGATAGGCAGTATAGTTCCCCCACATTAAATAGGCAGTATAGTTCCCCCACATTAGATAGGCAGACAGCCAAAGGCCCCCCAACATTAGCATAGCTCCTCCCCCCACATTAGCACAGGCCCCCCCAACAATAGCATAGCCCCCCCCAACATTAGCATAGGTCCCCCCACACAGATTGACACACACACAGAGACAGACAGACGCACACATATACATACACATAGACCAGTATTTCCCAACCAGGGTGCCTCCAGCTGTTGCAAAACTAAAACTCCCAGCATGCCCGGACAGCCTTTGGCTGTCCGGGCATGCTGGGAGTTGTAGTTTTGCAACAGCTGGAGGCTCCCAGGTTGGAAAACACTGGGTTAGGCCCTAGGACAGTGTTTGCCAACCCAGGTGCCTCCAGCTGTTGCAAAACTGCAACTCCCAGCATGCCCAGACAGCCATAGGCATGCTGGCAGTTGTAGTATTGCAACAGCTGGAGACTCCCAGCATGCCCAGACAGCCATGGGCATGCTGGCAGTTGTAGTATTGCAACAGCTGGAGGCTCCCACATAAGTATAGGAACCCCCCCCCCCCCATACACACACATACATATACACATAGACTTACCCTCCCGGCCCGTGCCTTGCTCCTTCTCCCTGGCGGCGGCTGTGAGTGACGTCACCGTCGGCGTCCCGCGCGGGTCGCAGAAGAAATGAAGATTTGCGACCGGGACCTTGCAGCAGAGGAACAAGGTAATGTCAGACAGCGGAGCGGGCATGACCGGGGAGGGGAGGGGGGGGCATTGCTATCGGCGGGGGTGACTCTCGCGGGGGGGGGGTTTGCTATTGGCAACTTAACTTACCTTACCATGCGCGCGCGTCCTCTTCCTCGCTGCTCCACTCCGCTCTGCTGTTGCTATGGGCATACGGGACGTCCCTGTGTGCCCTATCTCCCAGTGGCCCCTGCGTTTTTAAAGTTAACGTGGGGGGCCGCCGCAGAGAGGTAACGAGACATTCTTGTGTCCCGAAGATCTTTCGGGACACAGGGATGTCCAGAATGTGACGGCGGCCCCTGCGGGCTGCTTAGTGGCGGCCGCAGACCTGTGCGCATTACTGATTAGTTAACATGATGGCGGTGCCGGCCATCATGTCATTGTGGCTAGTGGGCCCGGTCGCCATGACGACCGTTGCAACCTCTATAGCTACGCCACTGTATATATATATATATATATATATATATATATATAATTATTATTTTCAAATATTACATGAAAATTATTATATTTAACCCCTTAACGATGCAGGACGTATATTTACGTCCTGCGCCGGCTCCTGCGATATGAAGCGGGGTCGCGCATCCGCATCACATCGTGTCGGTCCTGGCGCTCATCAACGGCCGGGACCCGCAGCTAATACCACACATCGCCGATCGCAGCAATGTGCGGTATTAACCCTTTAGAAGCGGCGGTCAAAGCTGACCGCCGCTTCTAAAGTGAAAGTGAAAGTATCCCGGCTGCTCAGTCGGGCTGCTCAGGACTGCCGCAGCGTTCTGAACAGCTTACAGGACACCGGGAGGGCCCTTACCCTCCTCCTCGGTGTCCGATCGACGAATGACTGCTCCGTGCCTGAGATCCAGGCAGGAGCAGTCAAGCTCCGATAACACTGATCACAGGCGTGTTAATACACGCCTGTGATCTGTTTAGAAGGTCAGTGTGGTCCCTATGGGACCTGTAACACTGAAAAAAAAGTAAAAAAAAAGTGTTAATAAAAGGTCATTTAACCCCTTCCCTAATAAAAGTTAAAATTAAAAAAAATAAAACCGTGTAAATAAAAAAATAAAAAATAAATATATGTGGTATTGCCGCTTGCGTAAATGTCTGAGAACTAGAAAAATATATCATTAATTAAACCGCACGGTCAATGGCGTATGCGCAAAAAAAATCCAAAGTCCAAAAAAGAGTATTTTGGGTCACTTTTTATACCATTAAAAAATGAATAAAAAGTGATGAAAAAGTCGGATCAAAACAAAAAGTAGCTTGTACACCACAGCATAATAAAGAAAAAAAGTTTTTTATATTGTAAGAAGAAAAGAAGCTCATGACACTCTACCTATCAGCTTTAAAGGGGTTCTCCGGTCCTTTAACATCTTATCCCCTATCCAAAGGATAGGGGATAAGATGCCTGATCGTGGGAGTCCCACCGCTGGGGACCCCCGGGATCATGCACGCGGCACCCCGTTTGTAATCAGTCCCCGGAGCATGTTCGCTCCGGGACTGATTACCGGTGACTACAGGGCGACTCCTGCATCGGCGTGTGACGTCACGCTCCGCCCCTCAATGCAAGCCTATGGGGAGGGGGCGTGATAGCTAAATTTCTTTAACGTAAGCAATTTTTCTTTTTTTGCTTTAGTAGTGGCTTTTTCTGCTCAATGTCTGAGCTGGAGGAAATTTAGTAGCTTTTTTCATGTGATGCGACTTTTTTGCAACTTACGCACTTGATAAATCTCTGACCACTGCAAGTCAAAAATAACTTTTTACTTTGATAAGCAAGATTTTTATTTTTTGCTTAGGACACTGAACAAGCAAAAAGTCACAGAAAAAAGAGTGTAGACGCACGTGCGACAATTTTGCAACAATTTTAAGCAAAAAAAACTACTAAATGCTTTGATAAATGTCCCCCCCTAGTAGTTTTTTTTTGCTTAACCCCTTAAGGACCAAGCCCATTTTCACCTTAAGGACCAGAGCATTTTTTTAACATCTGACCACTGTCACTTTAAGCATTAATAACTCAGGGATGCTTTTACTTATGAATTTGATTCCGAGATTATTTTTTCGTGACATATTCTACTTTAACATAGCAGTAAAATTTCGAAGATACTTGCATCATTTCTATGTGAAAAATTCCAAAATTTCATGAAAAATTTTAAAGTTTTGCAATTTTCGAACTTTGAAACTCTCTGCTTGTAAGGAACATAGACATACCAAATAAATTATATATTTATTCACATATACAATATCTCTACTTTATGTTTGCATCATAAAGTTGACATGTTTTTACTTTTGGAAAACATCAGAGGGCTTCAAAGTATAGCAGCAATTTTCAAATTGGAGGCAGACCACCACAACTCCCAGTATTCCCTTATGGGCATGCTGGGACTTATAGTTTTGCAACAGCTGGAGGAACATTTTTTCTATGGAAAAGTGTACCTTCAGCTGTTGTATAACTACAACTCCCAGCTTGCACAATCAGCTAAAGTGCATGCTGGGAGTTGTAGTGGTGCATCTGCTGGTTGCATAACTACAACTTATATAATAGTCATGCATTAATAATAGTATGCCTGCACCGAGCAATTGCCTCCCGGCTATAGAAGAAATCATGGAAAAAATAACAAATTATATTGTTAAAATTTCATGGGGGGGGGGGGGGGGCCATTAAAAATTAAAAATTTCGTTTATTGACATGCATTAAAATCCACCAAGAATTATGTGCATAAATATATATCCGCCACCTCAAATAATCAAAAGTATGTAGGATACCATCAAACAACTACCACAGTTATGTGGATTTGCTCAATAATAAATATTATTAGCACTTACTGCCTGGGTCAAACCCAAACAGACTACCACAATTAAGTGGATTTATATAATACTTATTATATTTGCACTAGATGCCTGGGACAAACCCAACGCGTTTCTGCCCCAATATAGGGGCGTCCTCAGGAGTATTACCCAGAGAATATCAAAAAGTTGTATTATAATAAACTGCAGAACAGAGTGGCTTAACCCCTTAAGGACTCAGCCCATTTTGGGCTTAACCCCTTAAGGACATAGGGCGTATCCATACGCCCCCGTTTCCAAGTCCTTAAGGACCGAGGGCGTATGAATACGCCCTGAGCATTTCCGGCCCCCACCGCTAGCCGGAGGGGAGCCGGAGCCGGATGCCTGCTGAAATCGTTCAGCAGGCATCCCGGCATATCGCCCAGGGGGGTCATTATGTCCAACCCATGTCGGCGATTGCCGCAGATCGCTGGACAATTCAGTCCAGCGATCTGCGGCGGATTCCGGGTCAATCGGCTCTCCAGTGACCCGATGACCCGGAATTACTGGCCCCGAGACGGCCCCGAACAGCCAGAGTCTGCAGGAGTGAGATGGCTCTGGTGCCACCTCACGATCGCCCTGATTCGTCGGCCGGATTACCGGCCGACCAATCAGGGCGCCTGCTGCGGATGTCACTCCCGCAACCCGCTCCGCCCCTCTTCCGGAGGACGTGAGCGGGTGCGGGAAGACGACCCCCGGTGCTGGGGACCCCGATCCCCGGCGTCCCTGTTGGGATCGGGGCCCCAGGAGCAGCGGCGGCGGCGGAGACGACGAGGGACTAACCTGTGCGGCGAGGATCGTTGGAGGTGAGTGACAGCCTCCTGCTGTTGCTTAGCAACAGCTCCCAGCATGCAACAAGGGCATGCTGGGAGCTGTAGTTATGCAACAGCAGGAGGCAGACCACCACAACTCCCAGCATGCCCTTATGGGCATGCTGGGACTTGTAGTTTTGCAACAGCTGGAGGCACATTCTTTCTATGTAAAAGTGTACCTTTAGCTGTTGTGTAACTACAACTCCCAGCTTGCACAATCAGCTAAAGTGCATGCTGGGAGTTGTAGTGGTGCATCTGGTGGTTGCATAACTACAACTCCCAGCATGCCCGTTGGCTGTCGGTGACTGCTGAGAGTTGTAGTTTTGCAACAGCTGAAGGCACACTAAGTTAAGTAGTAAACCAGTGTGTCTCCAGCTGTTGCATAACTAAAATCCCCAGCATCCCCAGCCAATGTAGTATGCCTCCGGCTGTTGCATAACTACAAGACCCAGCATGCCCTTCCGCTGTCCGTACATGCTGGGGGTTGTAGCTTTTGCAACAGCTGAAGGCACACTGGTTGCAAAACACTGAGTTTGTTACCAAACTCGGTGTTTCCCAAACTGTGTGTCTCCAGCTGTTGTAAAACTACAACTCCCAGCATGCACTGATAGACCGTATATGCTGGGAGTTGTAGTTTTGCAACAGCTGGATGTTTCCCCCCCCCCCCCCCCAATGTGAACGTACAGGGTACACTCACATGGGCGGAGGATTACAGTAAGTATCCGGCTGCAAGTTTGAGGTGCGGCAAAATTTCTGTCGCAGCTCAAACTGCCAGCGAGAAACTACTGTGAACCCCCCGCCCATGCGACTGTACCCTAAAAACACTACACTACACTAACACAAAATAAAATAAAAAGTAAAAAACTCTACATATACACATACCCCTACACAGCCCCCCGCCCCTCCCCAATAAAAATGAAAAACGTCTGGTACGTCACTGTTTCTAAAACGGAGCCTCCAGCGGTTGCAAAACTACAACTCCCAGCATGCACTGATAGACCGTACATGCTGGGAGTTGTAGTTTTGCAACAGCTGGATGTCCCCCCCCCCCCCAATGTGAACGTACAGGGTACACTCACATAGGCGGAGAATTACAGTAAGTATCCGGCTGCAAGTTTGAGCTGCGTCAAATTTTCTGCCGCAGCTCAAACTGCCAGCGAGAAACTACTGTGAACCCCCGCCTGTGTGACTGTACCCTAAAAACACTACACTACACTACCACAAAATAAAATAAAAAGTAAAAAACACTACATATACACATACCCCTACACAGCCCCCCTCCCCTCCCCAATAAAAATGAAAAACGTCTGGTACGCCACTGTTTCCAAAACGGAGCCTCCAGCTGTTACAAAACAACTACTCCCAGTATTGCCAGATAGTCACTGACTGTCCAGGCATGCTGGGAGTTTTACAACAGCTGGAGGCCCCCTGTTTGGGAATCACTGGCGTAGAATACCCCTATGTCCACCCCTATGCAATCCCTAATTTAGGCCTCAAATGCGCATGGCACTCTCACTTTGGAGCCCTGTCGTATTTCAAGGCAACAGTTTAGGGCCACATATGGGGTATTGCCGTACTCGGGAGAAATTGGGCTTCAAATTTTGTGGGGTATTTTCTGCTATTACCCTTTTTTAAAATGTAAAATTTTTGGGAAAACAAGCATTTTAGGTAAAAAAAAAATTTTTTTTTTACATATACAAAAGTCATGAAACACCTGTGGGGTATAAAGGTTCACTTAACCCCTTGTTACGTTCCCCGAGGGGTCTAGTTTCCAAAATGGTATGCCATGTGTTATTTTTTTTGCTGTCCTGGCACCATAGGGGCTTCCTAAATGCGGCATGCCCCCAGAGCAAAATTTGCTTTCAAAAAGCCAAATGTGACTCCTTCTCTTCTGAGACCTGTAGTGCGCCAGCAGAGCACTTTTCACCCCCATATGGGGTGTTTTCTGAATCGGGAGAAATTGGGCTTCAAATTTTGGGGGGTATTTCCTGCTATTACCCTTTTTAAAAATGTAAACATTTTGGGAAACCAAGCATATTAGGTAAAAAATAATTTTTTTTTTTACATATGCAAAAGTCGTGAAACACCTGTAGGGTATTAAGGTTCACATTACCCCTTGTTACATTCCCCGAGGGGTCTAGTTTCCAAAATGGTATGACATGTTTTTTTTTTTTGCTGTTCTGGCACCATAGGGGCTTCCTAAATGCGGCATGCCCCCAGAGCAAAATTTGCTTTGAAAAAGCTAAATGTGACTCCTTCTCTTCTGAGACCTGTAGTGCGCCAGCAGAGCAATTTTCACCCCCATATGGGGTGTTTTCTGAATCGGTAGAAATTGGGTTTCAAATTTTGGGGGGTATTTTCTGCTATTACACATTTTAAAAATGTTAAATTTTTGGGAAACCAAGCATTTTAGGTAAAAAAAAAAATATTTTTTTTACATATGCAAAAGTCGTGAAACACCTGTGGGGTATTAAGGTTCACTTTACCCCTTGTTACGTTCCCTGAGGAGTCTAGTTTCCAAAATGGTATGACGTGTGTTTTTTTTCTGTTCTGGCACCATAGGGGCTTCCTAAAGGTGACATGCCCCCCAAAAACCATTTGACGCTCCTTCGCTTCTGAGCCCTCTACTGCGCCCGCTGAACAATTAACATAGACATATGAGGTATTTGCTTACTCGAGAGAAATTGGGTTTCAAATACAAGTAAAAAATTTCTCCTTTTTACCCCTTGCAAAAATTCAAAAATTGGGTCTACAAGAACATGCGAGTGTAAAAAATGAAGATTTTGAATTTTCTCCTTCACTTTGCTGCTATTCCTGTGAAACACCTAAAGGGTTAATACACTTACTGAATGTCATTTTGAATACTTTGGGGGGTGTAGTTTTTATAATGGGGTCTTTTATGGGGCATTTCTAATATGAAGGCCCTTCAAATCCACTTCAAACGTGAACTGGTCCCTGAAAAATAGCGAGTTTGAAAATTTTGTGAAAAATTTCAAAATTGCTGCTGAACTTTGAAGCCCTCTGGTGTCTTCCAAAAGTAAAAACTCATAAATTTTATGATCCAAACATAAAGTAGACATATTGTATATGTGAACCCAAAAAAAAAATATTTTGAATATCCATTTTCCTTACAAGCAGAGAGCTTCAAAGTTAGAAAAATGCAAAATTTTCATTTTTTTCATCAAATTTGGTGATTTTTCACCAAGAAAGGATGCAAGTTACCATAAAATTTTACCACTAAGTTAAAATAGAATATGTCACGAAAAAAACAATCTCGGAATCAGAATGATAACTAAAAGCATTCCAGAGTTATTAATGTTTAAAGTGACAGTGGTCAGAATTGCAAAAAAACGCTCCGGTCCTTAAGGTGAAAAAGGGCTCGGTCCTTAAGGGGTTAAGGACTCAGACAATCTAATTTTTACGTTTTCATTTTTTCCTCCTCGCCTTCTAAAAATCATAACTCTTTTATATTTTCATCCACAGACTAGTATGAGGGCTTGTTTTTTGCGAGAGCAGTTGTCCTTTGTAATGACATCACTCATTATATCATAAAGTGTATGGCGCAACCAAAAAATACTATTTTTGTGGGGAAATTTAAACGAAAAACGCAATTTTGCTAATTTTGGAAGGTTTCGTTTTCACGCCGTACAATTTATGGTAAAAATGATGTGTGTTCTTTATTCTGAGGGTCAATACGATTAAAATGATACCCATTATTATATACTTTTATATTATTGTTGCGCTTAAAAAAAATCACAAACTTTTTAACCAAATTAGTACGTTTATAATCCCTTTATTTTGATGACCTCTAACTTTTTTTTTTAACTTTTATTGGGGGAGGGGATTTTTCACTTTTTTTTTTATTTCACTTTTAAATTTTTTAAAAATTTTTTTTACACTTGTATAGTCCCAACAGGGGACTATTCATAGCAATACCATGATTGCTAATACTGATCTGTTCTATGTATAGGACATAGAACAGATCAGTATTATCGGTCATCTTCTGCTCTGGTCTGCTCGATCACAGACCAGAGCAGGAGACGCCGGGAGCCGGACGGAGGGAGGTGAGGGGACCTCCGTGCGGCGTTATGAATGATCGGATTCCCGCAGCAGCGCTGCGGGCGATCCGATCGTTCATTTAAATTGCGCACTGCCGCAGATGCCAGGATCTGTATTGATCCCGGCACCTGAGGGGTTAATGGCGGACGCCCGCGATCAGCAGCCGGGATCAGCCGCGCATGACACAGGCATCACTCCGATGCCCGCGGTTATGCAATGTACGTCCTGGTGCGTTAAGTACCACCTCACCAGGACGTACATTTACGTCCTGCGTCCTTAAGGGGTTAAATCATATATGAGAGGGGCACCCGATACTTGTGCTCTCACTCTCTAAAGACAAAACAGCAGAACTCCGAGCCCACGGTACCTACAAAGAAAATATATACATAATCAACTTATCTCTTATAGACAATGATCCCTTAGGTGGTACATATTTCTTCAGATCCCACACTCACTGGTTTTTGCACCTTGCTCCTGGTACCTAAGGAAAAACACACATAATGTGCTGCTTTTTACTTTGTCCAAAGTACCTGCAAGAAAACCAGCAAGGTGCCACTACTGGGCTACTTACGGTTCTGTTGTTATCAAGAAGTTCCGGTGTAGCGCATACCCGCAGTGGCCGGGAGCGGTCTCCGTATGACTGCTCTCAGCGCTCTGACGTCATATACCGGAAGCCCGGCGTCGCGTCATCCGGGCACGCCCGCTGATGGCGTCACAATGGGCGACCCGCGCTATTGGGCCACGCGGCGCGCTATTGGGCCACGGCAATTGATAAATTATACTAAATGTAATTTCGGCCAAAAACCAGGTGACAGCTACCAGGTGGATACAGGAGTAACCACACTGTTATCAGTCACTAGGTGAATGTTTATTTATTTATTTATGTAATAGAAGAAAAAACAACCAGGATATAAAGCGCTGCTGGGCAATGCAGGACGCCAAGGGTGCCAGGTGCCCCATGTTATAAGAAGGCACAGGGTCCCTGGATCGAAGTTGCTACCCGTGGCGTCCTGGTAGTTGCCAATAGCAACACTGCATAGCAAGCTAGTGGCACATGTGAGCCCATTCTTCCATGCTCCCCTTAAGTTCATAAGGAGCAAGGTTGGGTTCACATATGATATGCATCCACCTCCCTGGATATGATTCCAGGGGGGTGGATGCCATTATGGGGGAGGTCCCTCCCGGGCCCATCAGTAGTTATTCTCTTTTAACCCGTTATTAGACGAGTTCTAGTTTTGAGGAACAGAACTATCACGCCATTTGAATCTCGAAGACAGCGTTATCTAACAACTCCATCACTGAGAGGGAGCACATTAAACCAAGATTGGTCCCAGGCACACCATAAATGGCAAGGTTCACAAGTGACCAATATATATATATATATATATATATATATATATATATATATATATATATATATATATAGCCCCTGTGTAGTAGGTTGCTTATTGGTTATTCATATTTTTACATATATTTTTTTTATTTTATTTATCTACTTATCTCCTCTCCTCCAACCTATAAAAGTAATAAACTGGGAAGGAGAATTGCAGGGGCCTAGGGACCCTAGCTTCTCCTATTCTTGCTATATGATCACCCTACTCCTAGGCGGGATTACAGGTGGGGGTCCTTGGTAAGGGTCTATCATTTGTACCTACGGTCAAATATGATCCCTTCACCTGGACCAAGGACTTTCACCTGTTCGCCAGGAGACTCAAGTGGCATAAATATCACAGGATATAGGATCGTAAACAGTGCCAAGAAATGGGGATTGGGATCAATGAATTACCAGCGATACATGATTTGACCAGCTTATTGGATGATAATATTAGGGACAGGAGTGAGGGTCCCTTCACAACATGCAAGATTAAAAACAAGTCCTTTCCTCCTATGAGTGACACATCATGCGTAGATGTGTTCCTTGAGTTGGTAAATAAAGAAATTGAAATCTTCAAAAATACCCTGAAATCAGCAGCTCGGGCCAGTATCACAAGGGAGGAGCAACAGGCCCTTAAGTCAATACAGGATAATAAACAAATAGTGGTGAAAACTGCTGATAAAGGTGGCAACATCGTAATAATGGATCGTTCTCAGTACATGAATATGTGTTATAAACTACTTAATGACAGGACAACCTATGAAATACTACCAGGTGATCCCACAAGTGTCTATAGGAAAGAACTCATAACAATTCTGACACGGGCCAAGGAGAAGAGACTCATTAGTGAGCAGGAATATAACTTTATACTACCCAAAACTACAGTGGTCCCAACCTTCTATGCCCTACCCAAAGTTCACAAGGGGGTTACACCCCTCGAGGGACGACCTATTGTAGCGGGCATAGGGGGTTTGGGACAAAACCCTGGTATTTACATCGATAGGATCTTGAGGGAGTTCGTCGTGCCCCTTCCTTCGTATACAAGGGACACGATGGACTTACTCAAAAAAATAGAGGGGATTTCAGTATAGAGCAACACATTATTAACCAGCATTGATGTGGAAGCTCTCTACTCATCCATACCACACTCAGTTGGACTTGGAGCGGTGGAATACTACCTCTCCTTTAGGGGGAATCACCTGAAATCTCATAGTGAATTGGTCCTGGAACTGCTGCGCTTCACCCTCACGCATAACTATTTCCTGTTCAACGGCAAGTATTACCACCAGCTCAGGGGGACCGCAATGGGGAGCCGTAGTGCCCTCAGTTATGCAAATCTCACCCTGGGCTGGTGGGAGGCGACACAGGTCTTTGCCGTTGACAGGGAATGTTATGCAGAACGGGCCCTGTTATGGGCCTGTTTTATAGATGACATCTTTATTTTGTGGCAGGGTGATGCGCAGCAGTTCGAATCCTTCATTAGGTCCTTGAATGTAAACACTTTGGGCCTAGCTTTTACATATGAAGTCAACAAAAATGTTCTTCCTTTTTTGGATATTAACATTAATATTGAACGAGATGGTAGCCTTCGCACTACAATCCATCGTAAGAGCACAGCTACAAACAGCCTCCTGAGGTGGGAAAGCTGCCACCCGGGACCTCTCAAAAGGGGTATCCCACGGGGGCAGGAGGAACTGTTCTAAGGAACAGGACCTTATCAGGGAGGCGAGAGAATTGAGGAACAGGTTTGCTAACCGAGGCTATCCACAGCATGTTTTGAAGACAGCGTATCAACACGCCAGGGGTGTTCCCAGACACACTATACTTACCCCAAAACCTAAAACAGAAACTGATGAAACTATGCGGATTGTGGCGACATTCGATAGTTGTGCAGGCGAAATGAGGGAAATTATTATGAAGTATTGGGATATTTTACGTATGGACCCAGATCTCAGAGATGTGATCTCAGACATCCCTCAGATCACATATCGTAGGGGCAGAAACATAGGGGACATGGTTACTAGGAGTCATCTATCTGTCCTTCCGGCTGAACTAACAACATGGCTAAATAGGATCCCACGCCTAAGGGGATGTTTCTCTTGTGGGCAATGCAAAGCATGCCCACAAATTCAGAGAATAAAAACCTTTGAAGACTTTGCATCTAAACGGAAGTTCAGCATAAAGGACTTCATTAACTGCAGAACCCGAGGAGTCATATATATGGCTATCTGCCCCTGTCCCAAAAGGTATATAGGTAAAACCTTTAGAGAATTGAGAAAGAGGGTCTTGGAGCACATGGGGGATATACGTCATGATCGTGATACACCTATAGCCCGTCATATGGACCTACATCATGGGGGTAGGGAAACAGAGTTGAAGTTCATGGGGATTGAGAAAATAGACCCACCGGAGAGAGGGGGTGATTGGGATAGATTACTCCTACAGAAGGAAAGTAGGTGGATCTATGAGTTACATACCTCCCAACCGATGGGCCTTAATGAACAACAAAATTTTGCTTGTTTTCTCTAGGAGACCTATGTCCCCCATTCTGCTGTCTTGACCTTCACCTACTCACACCAAATTACCCATAATTTTTTACACCTGTAGGTTACCTAGATAATACTCTCTAAAATACAATCTGCATAGGATTTCTATGCTGAGTATCACCAATGGGCTTTAGCATATACACCATCCCCGATTGAATCCTCCTCTCCCCCTTGTCCCCACCTGTGAGGTAAGTGTGAGGAAGTGAGTTGAGATCCTAGTGGATCTAAAGTTAGTCTTACCGCTAGTATAGGGTTCAATAGGACAAGTAGGAGGTTCGGGAGCGGGCCCGTGCTTTTTAGGATGGTTAAACCCGCCTAGGAGTAGGGTGATCATATTGCTAGAATAGGAGAAGCTAGGATCCCTAGGCCCCTGCAATTCTCCTTCCCAGTTTATTACTTTTATAGGTTGGGGGAGAGGAGATCAGTAGATAAATAAAAAAAAAATATATATATATATGTAAAAATATGAATAACCAATAGGCAACCTACTACACAGGGGCTATATATGTATATATATATATATATATATATATATATATATATATATATATATATATTGGTCACTTGTGAACCTTGCCATTTATGGTGTGCCTGGGACCAATCTTGGTTTAATGTGCTCCCTCTCAGTGATGGAGTTGTTAGATAACGCTGTCTTTGAGATTCAAATGGCGTGATAGTTCTGTTCCTCAAAACTAGAACTTGTCTAATAACGGGTTAAAAGAGAATAACTACTGATGGACCCGGGAGGGACCTCCCCCATAATGGCATCCACCCCCCTGGAATCATATCCAGGGAGGTGGATGCATATCATATGTGAACCCAACCTTGCTCCTTATGAACTTAAGGGGAGCATGGAAGAATGGGCTCACATGTGCCACCAGCTTGCTATGCAGTGTTGCTATTGGCAACTACCAGGACGCCACGGGTAGCAACTTCGATCCAGGGACCCTGTGCCTTCTTATAACATGGGGCACCTGGCACCCTTGGCGTCCTGCATTGCCCAGCAGCGCTTTATATCCTGGTTGTTTTTTCTTCTATTACATAAATAAAAAAACATTCACCTAGTGACTGATAACAGTGTGGTTACTCCTGTATCCACCTGGTAGCTGTCACCTGGTTTTTGGCCAAAATTACATTTAGTATAATTTATCAATTGCCGTGGCCCAATAGCGCGCCGCATCAGGAACTAGGACCCGCCCGTTGTGACGCCATCAGCGGGCGGGCCCGGATGACGCGACGCCAGTCTTCCGGTATATGACGTCAGACGCCGGAAGTATCCGGCAGTGAGCGCTGAGAGCAGTCATACGGAGACCGTTCCCGGCCACTGCGGGTATGCGCTACACCGGAACTTCTTGATAACAACAGAACCGTAAGTAGACCAATAGTGGCACCTTGCTGGTTTTCTTGCAGGTACTTTGGACAAAGTAAAAAGCAGCACATTATGTGTGTTTTTCCTTAGGTACCAGGAGCAAGGTGCAAAAACCAGTGAGTGTGGGATCTAAAGAAATATATACCACCTAAGGGATCATGGTCTATAAGAGATAAGTTGATTATGTATATATTTTCTTTGTAGGTACCGTGGGCTCGGAGTTCTGTTGTTTTGTCTTTAGAGAGTGAGAGCACAAGTATCGGGTGCCCCTCTCATATATGATTTAAGCCACTCTGTTCTGCAATTTATTATAATACAACTTTTTGATATTCTCTGGGTAATACTCCGGAGGACGCCCCTATATTGGGGCAGAAACGCGTTGGGTTTGTCCCAGGCATCTAGTGCAAATATAATAAGTATCATATAAATCCACTTAATTGTGGTAGTCTGTTTGGGTTTGACCCAGGCAGTAAGTGCTAATAATATTTATTATTGAGCAAATCCACATAACTGTGGTAGTTGTTTGATGGTATCCTACATACTTTTGATTATTTGAGGTGGCGGATATATATTTATGCACATAATTCTTGGTGGATTTTAATGCATATCAATAAAGGAAATTTTTAATGGCTCCCCCCTATGAAATTTTAACAATATAATTTGTTATTTTTTCCATGATTTCTGCATAACTACAACTCCCAGCATGCCCGTTGGCTGTCGGTGACTGCTGAGAGTTGTAGTTTTGCAACAGCTGAAGGCACACTGGTTGTAAAACACTGAGTTAAGTAGCAAACCAGTGTGTCTCCAGCTGTTGCATAACTACAATCCCCAGCATCCCCAGCCAAAGTAGTATGCCTCCAGCTGTTGCATAACTATAAGACCCAGCATGCCCTTCTGCTGTCCGTACATGCTGGGGGTTGTAGCTCTTGCAACAGCTGAAGGCACACTGGTTGCAAAACACTGAGTTTGTTACCAAACTCGGTGTTTCACAACCAGTGTGCCTCCAGCTGTTGCAGAACTACAATTCCCAGCATGCACTGATAGACCATACATGCTGGGAGTTGTAGTTTTGCAACAGCTGGATGTTTCTCCCCCCCCCCAATGTGAATGTATAGGGTACACTCACATAGGCGGAGGTTTACAGTAAGTATCCGGCTGGAAGTTTGAGCTGCGGCAAATTTTCTGCCGCAGCTCAAACTGCCAGCGAGAAACTACTGTGAACCCCCGCCTGTACGACTGTACCCTAAAAACACTACACTACACTAACACAAAAAAGAATAAAAAATAAAAAACACTACATATACACATACCCCTACACAGCCCTCCTCCCCTCCCCACTAAAAATTAAAAACGTCTGGTACGCCACTGTTTCCAAAACGGAGACTCCAGCTGTTGCAAAACAACTACTCCCAGTATTACCAGACAGCCACTGACTGTCCAAGCATGCTGGGAGTTATACAACAGCTGGAGGCACCCTGTTTGGGAATCACTGGTGTAGAATACCCCTATGTCCACCCCTATGCAATACCTAATTTAGGCCTCAAATGCGCATGGTGCTCTCACTTTGGAGCCCTGTCGTATTTCAAGGCAACAGTTTAGGGTCACATATGGGGTATCGCCGTACTCGGGAGAAATTGGGTTACAAATTTTGGGGGGTATTTTCTGCTTTTACCCTTTTAAAAAAATGTAAAATTTTTGGGAAAAGAAGCATTTTAGGTAATTTTTTTTTTTTTTTTTTTTTTACATATGCAAAAGTCGTGAAACACCTGTGGGGTATTAAGGTTCAATTAACCCCTTGTTACGTTCCCCAAGGGGTCTAGTTTCCAAAATATTATGCCATGTGTTCTTTTTTTGCTGTCCAGGCACCATAGGGGCTTCCTAAATGCGGCATGCCCTAAGAGCAAAATTTGCTCTCAAAAAGCCAAATGTGACTCCTTCTCTTCTGAGACCTGTAGTGCGCCAGCAGAGCACTTTTCACCCCCATATGGGGTGTTTTCTTAATCGGGAGAAATTGGGCTTCAAATTTTGGGGGGTATTTTCTGCTATTACCCTTTTTAAAAATGTAATTTTTTTGGGAAACCAAGCATTTTAGGGAAAAAATAATATATTTTTATATATATGCAAAAGTCGTGAAACCCCTGTGGGGTATTAAGGTTCACTTTACCCCTTGTTACGTTCCCCGAGGGGTCTAGTTTCCAAAATAGTATGCCATTTGGTTTTTTTATGCTATTCTGGCACCATAGGGGCTTCCTAAATGCGGCATGCTCCAGAGCAAAATTTGCTTTCAAAAAGCCAAATGTGACTCCTTCTCTTCTGAGACCTGTAGTGCGCTAGCAGAGCACTTTTCACCCCATATGGGGTGTTTTCTGAATCAGGAGAAATTGGGCTTCAAATTTTTGGGGGTATTTTCTGCTATTACCCTTTTTAAAAATGTTAAACTTTTGGGAAACCAAAAGTCGTGAATCACCTGTGGGGTATTAAGGCTCACTTTACCCCTTGTTATGTTCCCCGAGGGGTCTAGTTTCCAAAATGGTATTCCATGTGTTTTTTTTTTTTTTTTTGCTGTTCTGGCACCATAGGGGCTTCCTAAATGTGACATGCCCCCCAAAAACCATTTGTCGCTCCTTCCCTTCTGAGCCCTCTACTGCGCCCGCCGAACAATTAACATAGACATATGAGGTATGTGCTTACTCGAGAAAAATTGGGTTTCAAAAACAAGTAAAAGTTTTCTTCTTTTTACCCCTTGCAAAAATTCTAAATTTGGGTCTACAAGAACATGCGAGTGTAAAAAATGAAGATTGTGAATTTTCTCCTTCACTTTGCTGCTATTCCTGTGAAACACCTAAAGGGTTAAAACGCTGACTGAATGTCATTTTGAATACATTGGGGGGTGCAGTTTTTATAATGGGGTCATTTGTGGGGTATTTCTAAGATGAAAACCTGAACTGGTCTCTGAAAAAAAGTGAGTTTCAAAATTTTGTGAAAAATTGGAAAATTGCTGCTGAACTTTGAAGCCCTCTGGTGTCTTCCAAAAGTAAAAACACGTCAATTTTATGATGCAAACATAAAGTAGACATATTGAAAATGGGAATAAAAAAAGATATATTTGGAATATCCATTTTCCTTACAAGCAGAGAGCTTCAAAGTTTAAAAAATGCTAAATTTTCAAATTTTTCATCAAATTTGGTGATTTTTCACCAAGAAAGGATGCAAGTTACCACAAAATTTTACCACTATGTTAAAGTAGAATATGTTACGAAAAAACAATCTCGGAATCAGAATGATAACTAAAAGCATTCCAGAGTTATTAATGTTTAAAGTGACAGTGGTCAGAATTGCGAAAAATGGCCGAGTCCTTAAGGTGAAAAAGGGCTCAGTCCTTAAGGGGTTACATTTGCCATGTACCAGTACTTAGGAACAGTCCCTGTCACTATAGAGTCCCTGAATATTAAAAATAGGGGTCTGTCTATTACATTACTTAGTTCCTTTAGAACACGGGGGTGAATGCCATCTGGACCAAGTGATTTGTCTATTTTGAATTTTTTGTTTACGGCACTGTACTTCTTCCTGGGTTAGTCAGGTGACCAGTACTGGGGAGTTTACCTTATCTCGCTTTATTTCACGTGGCATTTCCTTTTCCTCGGTGAATACAGTGGAGAAGAATTTGTTTAATATATTTGCTTTTTCCTGATCCCCGTTTATAATTTCTTACTCATCAGTTTTTTAAAGGGCCAACACTTTAATTTTTGACCTTTTTTCTATTTATTTAGTTAAAGGGGTTCTCCGGTGCTTACACATCTTTTCACCTATCCAAAGGATAGGGGATAAGATATCTGATCGTGGGAGTCCCGCTGCTGGGGATCCCCGGGATCATGCACTCGGCACCCCGTTTGTAATCAGTTCCCGGAGCGTGTTCGCTCTGGGACTGATTGCAGGCGACCACCGGGCTGGCGGCGTGCGACGTCACGCCTCCGCCCCCGTGTGACGTCACGCTCCACCCCTCAATGCAAGCCTACGGGAGGGGGCGTGATAGCTGTCCCATATGCTTGCATTGAGGGGCGGAGCGTGATGTCACATGGGGGCGGAGGCGTGAAGTCACACGCCGCTTGCCCAGTGGTCGCCTGTAATCAGTCCCGGAGCGAACACGCTCCAGAGACTCATTACAAATGGGGTGCCGCGTACATGATCCTGGGGGTCCCTAGCGGCGGGACTCCCGCGATCAGGCATCTTATTCCCTATCCTTTGGATAGGGGAAAAGATGTGTAAGCACCGGAGAACCCCTTCAAAGAACATTTTTGGGTTAGTTTTACTTTCTTTGGCAATGAGTCTTTCTGTCTCTTTTTTTGCGGCTTATATCAGTTTTTAACCAAATTTTTTGCTCTTTTTTTTCCCTTTTATTTACCTCTTTTTCATTTGCGAAAATTAAGATGATATACAGAAGTACATGTCTTAAATTTAATTTTTTTCTTTTCAAATATACTTCAGGGATAAATGTCCATTTTTAAACCCGACCATTATTTATTTCCACTACACTCTTGCATTTACAATTTTAAACAGATGGCGTGTTTCCATGTTAAAATTATTTAACCAATTTAATGTACCAAATCTCATTTCTTTCTATTGTACAATTCTGCCTTTTTGCTATTGAACAGTTTTTCTTTAAAGGGGTTTTCTAGAAAAAAAAACTTTTTTTTATATATCAACTGGCTCAAGAAAGTTAAACAGATTTGTAAATTACTTCTATTAAAAAATATTAATCCTTTCAGTACTTATGAGCTTCTGAAGTTGAGTTGTTCTTTTCTGTCTAAGTGCTCTCTGATGACACGTGTCTCGGGAACCGCCCAGTTTAGAAGAAAATCCCCATAGCAAACCTTTTCTAAACTGGGCGGTTCCCGAGACACGTGTCATCAGAGAGCACTTAGACAGAAAAGAACAACTCAAATTCAGAAGCTCATAAGTATTGAAAGGATTAAGATTTTTTAATAGAAGTAATTTACAAATCTGTTTAACTTTCTGGAGCCAGTTGATATATAAAAACAAAGTTTTTTCCTGGATAACCCCTTTAACCCCTTAAGGACCAAGGGCGTACAGGTACGCCTTCGCTCCCTGGTACTTAAGGACCTAGGGCGTACCTGTACGCCCGCGGGAATTTCGGTCCCCGCCGCGCGCCGGGCGGGGATCGCGCCGGGGTGACTGCTGATATCTATCAGCAGGCACCCCGCGCAAATGCCCAGGGGGGTCATTAGACCCCCCCATGTCGGCGATCGGCGCAAATCGCAAGTGAATTCACACTTGCGATTTGCGCCAATTCCGGGTCATACGGGTCTATGGTGACCCGGTGACCCGGAATAGAAGGGGGATCGCGGGTGTCCTAGACACCCACGATCCCCCTGTAGCGATAGGAGTGAGGTGGCAGGGTTGCCACCCCTCCTTTCTCTGCTATTGGTGGTCTAGACGCGACCACCAATAGCAGATCGGGGGCGGAGGGGTTTACTTTCGGTTTCCCCGTCCTGCCCACCCACAATAGGCGGGGCAGGACGGGGAAACCGACAGGGACCGGCGCCGAAGATCCACTTGCCCATCGGCGACGGCAGCGGCGACGATCAGCGGCGGCAGCGGGCGACGATCGGCGAAAGAAGAGGACGGCGACGCAGCTCCCTGGATCCAACGGAAGCCGGTGAGTTACTTAGCAACATCTGGAGGGCTACAGTCTGAGACCACTATAGTGGTCTCTAAACTGTAACCCTCCAGATGTTGCAAAACTACAACTCCCAGCATGCCCAGAGAGCTGTTTAGGCTTGCTGGGAGTTGCAGCTTTGCAACAGCTGGAGGTCTACAGTTTGAGACCACTGCAAAGTGATCTCTATACTGTGCACCTCCAGATCTTGCAAAACTACAACTCCCAGCATGCCCAGACAGCAGTTTGCTGTCTGGGCATGCTGGGAGTTGTAGTTTTGCAACATCTGGAGGTCCACAGTTTGGAGACCACTATGCAGTGGTCTCTAAACTATAGCTCTACAGATGTTGCAAAACTGCAACTCCCAGCAAGCCTAAACAGCAAACAGCTGTCTCTGCATGCTGGGAGTTGTAGTTGCGATCCCTCCAGCTGTTGCATAACTACATCTCCCAGCATGCCTTTCGGCGATCAGTACATGCTGGGATTTGAAGTTTTGCAACAGCTGGAGGCACACTGGTTGGAAAATACTGAGTTAGGTAACAGAACTTAATTGAAGGTTTTCCAACCAGTGTGCATCCAGCTGTTGCAAAAGTACAACTCCCAGCATGCACGGTCTGTCAGTACATGCTGGGAGTTGTAGTTTTGAAACAGCTGGAGGTTTGCCCCACCATGTGAACGTACAGGGTACATTCACACTGGCGGGTTTACAGTAAGTTTTCTGCTTCAAGTTTGGGCTGTGGCAAATTTTTCACCGCAGCGCAAACTCCTAGCGGTAAATTCACTGTAAACCCGCCAGTGTGACTGTACCATAAAAACACTACACTTACACATAATAAAGAGTAAAACACTACATAAACACCCCCTTACACTGTCCCCCTAATAAAAAATAAAAAACGTATTGTACAGCAGTGTTTCCAAAACAGAGCCTCCAGCTGTTGCAAAACAACAACTCCCAGCATTTCCGGACAGCCACTGACTGTCCAGGCATGCTGGGAGTTTAGCAACAGCTGGAGGCACCTTGTTTGGGAATCACTGGCGTAGAATACCCCTATGTCCACCCCTGTGCAATCCTCAAATGCGCATGGCGCTCTCTCACTTTGGAGCCCTGTCGTATTTCAAGGAAACAGTTTAGTGCCACATATGGGGTATCTCTGTACTCGGGAGAAATTGCGTTACTAATTTTGGGGGCTTTTTTTCCTTTTACCCCTCATGAAAAAGAAAAGTTGGGGTGTACACCAGCCTGTTAGTGTAAAAAAAAATATTTTTTTTTACACTAACATGCTGGTGTTGTCCTTTACTTTTTATTTTCACGGGAGGTAAAAGGAAAAAAAGACCCCCAAAATTTGTAACGCAATTTCTCCTGAGTACAGAGATACCCCATATGTGGGCGTAAAATGCTCTGCGGACGCACAACAAGGCTCAGGAGTGAGAGCGCACCATGTACATTTGAGGCCTAAATTGGTGATTTGCACAGGGGTGGCTGATTTTACAGTGGTTCTGACATAAACACAAAACAATAAATACAGACATGTGACCCCATTTTGGAAACAACACCCCTCACGGAACGTAACAAGGGGTATAGTGAGCCTGAACACCCCACAGGTGTCTGACAAATTTTCATTAAAGTTGGATGGGAAAATGAAAAAAAAAAAAATTCACTAAAATGCTGGTGTCACCCTAAATTTTTCATTTTCACAAGGGAAAATAAAAAAAGCCCACCAAAATTTGTAACCCAATTTCTTCTGAGTAAGAGCATACCCCATATGTGGATGTAAAGTGCTCTATGGGTGCACTACAATGCTCAGAAGAGAAGGAGCGCCATTGGGATTTTGAAGAGAAAATTTGTCCGAAATTGAAGGCCACTTGTGTTTACAAAGCCCCCATGGTACCAGAACAATGGACCCCCCCCATATGTGACCCCATTTTGGAAACTACACCCCTCATGTAATGAAATAAGGGGTACAATGAGCATTTACGCCCCACAGGTGTCTGACAGATTTTTGGAACAGTGATTAGTGAAAATTAACAATTTAATTTTCCATTTGCACAGCCCACTGTCCCAAAGATCGGTCAAACGCAAGTGGGGTGTAAATGCTCACTGCACCACTTATTAAATTCTGTGAGGGGTGTAGTTTCCAAAATGGGGTCACATGTGGGGGGAGGGGTCCACTGTTCTGACATCACGGGGGGCTTTGTAAATGCACATGGCCCCTGACTACCATTCCAAACGAATTCTCTTTCCAAAAGCTCAATGGAGCTCCTCCTCTTCTGAGCATTGTAGTTCGCCCGTAGTGCACTTCAGGTCCACTTATGGGGTACCTCCATACTCAGAAGAGATGGGGTTACAAATTTTGGGGGGTATTTTCTGCTATTAATCCTTGCAAAAATGTGAAATTTGGGGGGAAACACATTTTAGTGAAAAAATATATATTTTTTTTACATATGCAAAAGTCGTGAAACCCGTGTGGGGTATTAAGGCTCACTTTATTCCTTGTTACGTTCCTCAAGGGGTCTAGTTTCCAAAATGGTATGCCATGTGTTTTTTTTTTTTTTTGCTGTTCTGGCACCATAGGGGCTTCCTAAATGCGACATGCCCCCCGAGTAAAATTTGCTCTCAAAAAGTCAAATATCACTCCTTCTCTTCGGAGCATTGTAGTTCACCCGTAATGCACTTCATGCCAACTTATGGGGTGCCTCCATACTCAGAAGAGATGGGGTTACAAATTTTGGGGGGTCTTTTCTGCTATTAACCCTTGCAAAAATGTGAAATTTGGGGGGAAACACACATTTTAGGGAAATTTTTTTATTTTTTTTACATATGCAAAAGTCGTGAAACACCTGTGGGGTATTAAGGCTCACTTTATTCCTTGTTACGTTCCCCAAGGGGTCTAGTTTCCAAAATGGTATGCCATGTGGGTTATTTTTGCTGTTCTGGCACCCTAGGGGCTTCCTAAATGCAACATGCCCCCCAAAAACCATTTCTGAAAAACATACTCTCCAAAATCCCCTTGTCGCTCCTTCGCTTCTGAGCCCTCTACTGCGCCCGACGAACACTTTACATAGACATATGAGGTATGTGCTTACTCGAGAGAAATTGGGCTACAAATATAAGTATATATTTTCTCCTTTTACCCCTTGTAAAAATTCAAAAATTGGGTTTACAAGAACATGCGAGTGTAAAAAATAAAGATTGTGAATTTTCTTCTTCACTTTGGTGCTATTCCTGTGAAACACCTAAAGGGTTAAAACACTTAATGATTGTCATTTTGAATACTTTGGGGGGTGTAGTTTTTATAATGGGGTCATTTGTGGGGTATTTCTAATGGGAAGACCCTTCAAATCCACTTCAAACCTGAACTGGTCTCTGAAAAAAAGCGAGGTTCAAAATTTTGTGAAAAATTGGAAAAGTCCTGCTGAACTTTGAAGCTTTCTGGTGTCTTCCAAAAGTAAAAACACGTCAATTTTATGATGCAAACATAAAGTAGACATATTGGAAATGTGAATAAAATAAAAAAATATTTTGAATATCCATTTTCCTTACAAGCAGAGAGCTTCAAAGTTAGAAAAATGCAAAATTTTCAAATTTTTCATCAAATTTTGGGATTTTTCACCAAGAAAGGATGCAAGTTACCACAAAATTTTACCACTATGTTAAAGTAGAATATGTCACGAAAAAACAATCTTTGAATCAGATTGATAACTAAAAGCATTCCAGAGTTATTAATGTTTAAAGTGACAGTGGTTAGATGTGCAAAAAACGCTCTGGTCCTAAGGTGTAAAATGGCCTGGTCCTTAAGGGGTTAATATCTCCACTTGCCTGCAGTTGTTAGAAATTTGTATTCTGATTTTTCATTTTAAAAATACAAAACCTTTTTAAATTTTTGTCATTTTTTTTGTTTTTGGTCATACCAAGTTTGCATTTCTCTTTTTATCCTCTGTAAATAGCACAATGTGGTTAAATAAACGTGGTTAAAAAATAATGCAACATAAAAAAAAATGCTTCTCACAGACAACATTGATAAATCTCCCCTTATGTGTGTAAAATGTATTACCATTTTTTGGTTAAATGGCATGATGACTGTTTTAACCTGTTGGGCATGAAAGGCGTATGCATACGCCCTTGCGTCCTGGTACTTAAGGACGAAGGGCGTATCAGCAGGCACCCCACTCAAATGCCTAGGGGGGTCATCAGACCCCCCCATGTAGGCGATCGGCGCAAATCGCAAGTGAATTCACACTTGCAATTTGCGCAGTTTCCAGGTCATTACGGGTCTATGGTGACCCGGCATATAAGGGGGATTGCGGTTGTCTAAGACACCCACAATCCCCCTGAAGAGATAGGAGTGAGGTGGGCGGGGGGGGGGGGGGGGGGTTTACTTTAGTTTTCCCCATCCTGCCCACCCACAATAGGCGGGGCAGAACGGTGAAAACGAAGAGGATCGGGCACCGAAGATCACTTACCCGTCCGGAGGCAGCGGAGCCACGGTGATCGGCGGGCGGCGGGCGGCAGAAGAGGTCGACTTCCTGTATCAGACGGAAGCCGGTAAGTTGCCTAGCAACATCTGGGGGGCTACAGTCTGAGACCATTATACGGTGGTCTCTAACCTGTAGCCCTCCAGATGTTGCAAAACTACAACTCCCAGCATGCCCAGACAGCTGTTTGCTGTTTGGGCATGCTGGAATATGTAGTTTTGCAACAGCTGGAGGACTGCAGTTTGAGACCACTATACAGTGGTCTCTAAACTGTATCCCTCCAGATCTTGCAAAACTACAACTCCTAGCATGCCCAAACAGCTCTTTGCTGTCTGGGCATGCTGGGATTTGTAGTTTTGCAACATCTGGAGGGTCACAGTTTGGAGATCACTGGGAAGTGGTCTATAAACTGTAGTCTGTCAAACGCCAGTGGGGTGTAAATACTCACTGTACCCCTTATTAAATTCTGTGAGGGGTGTAGTTTGCAAAATGGGGTCACATGTGAGGGGGTCCACTGTTCTGGCACCACGGGGGGGCTTTGTAAACGCACATGGCCCCTGACTACCGTTCCAAAGGAATTTGCTTTCCAAAAGCCCAATGGCACTCCTTCTCTTCTGAGCATTGTAGTGCGCCAGCAGAGAATTTTACGTCCGAACATGGGGTATTTCCATACTCAGAAGAGATGGGGTTACAAATTTTGGGGGGCATTTTCTCCCATTACCCTTTGTAAAAATTGTAAATTTGGGGAAAAACTACTTTAGTGAAAATGTTTTTTTTTTTCATTTACACATCCGATTTTAACGAAAAGTTGTCAAACACCTGTGGGCTATTAAGGCTAACTGGACCCCTTGTTACATGCCTTGAGGGGTGTAGTTTCCAAAATGGTATGCCATGTGGGTTTTCTTTCTGCTGTTCTGGCACCATAGGGGCTTCATGCCCCCCAAAAACCATTTCTGCAAAATTCACTCTCCAAAATCCCATTGTCGCTCCTTCCCTTCTGAGCCCTTTACTGCGCCCACCGAACACTTTACATACACATGTGAGGTATTTCGTTAATCGAGAGAAATTGGGTTACACATTTTGGGGGGCTATTTCTCCTATAACCACTTGTAAAAATTAAAAAACTGCATCTACAAGAACATGCGAGTGTAAAAAATTACGATTTTGAATTTTCTCCTTCACTTTGCTGCTATTCCTGTGAAACACATAAAGGGTTAACAAACTTACTGAATGTAATTTTGAATGCTTTGAGGGGTGCAGTTTTTATAATTGGGTAATTTGTGGGTATTTCCAATTTGAAGGCCCTTCAAATCCACTTCAAATCTGAACTGGTCCCTGAAAAATTCTGATTTTGAAAATTTTGTGAAAAATTGGAAAATTGCTGCTGAACTTTGAAGCCCTCTGATGTCTTCCAAAAGTAAAATCATGTCAACTTTATGATGCAAACATAAAGTAGACATAAATTTATAAGTAAAAGCATCCCAGAGTTATTAATGCTTAAAGTGACAGTGGTCAGATTTGCAAAAAATGTTCCCGTCCTTAGGGTAATAATGGTCTCCGTCCCCAAGGGTTTAAAGGGGTACAACTGTGGATTTTTTTTTAAATTTAAATCAACTGGTGCCAGAAAGTTAAACAGATTTGTAAATTACTTCTATTAAAAAATCTTGATTCATCCAGTACTTATCAGCTGCTGTATGCTCCAGAGGGAGTTGTAAAGTTCTTTTCAGTCTGACAACAGTGCTCTCTGCTGACACCTCTGTACGTGTCAAGTACTGTTATCACCAAAAAGCAAACCACATGATGTAGGTTTATTGTAAATTAGTAACAAACTTTATTAGTTTAAAATCAAAAATAGAAAGAAAAAACAAGAATAGGCAGCTTCCCTTTATATTTTGCTTGTTCTTTCATGCTGTATATCCCTACATTTGTATACTTGTGACTCTGTACCAACTTACTTTATTAATATCATTGTGGACATCCCTCCCTTTTTCTGTTTGTGGTAATTGCCGTGTCTAGGCATACGCTCTCTTTGGGAGAGATTTATCAAAACCTGTGCAAAGCAAAAGTTGCCCAGTTGCCCATAGCAACCAATCAGATTGCTTCTTTCATTTTACAGAGGCCTTGTTAAAAATGAAAGAAGCAATCTGATTGGTTGCTATTGGCAACTGCACCGCTCTTCCTCTGCACAGTTTTTGATAAATCTCCCCCTTTGTGTGTGCCTTTGTATTTATATATTCTATTCTTGTTTTTTCTTTCTATTTTTGCTTTTAAAGGGGTACTCCGGTGAAAACCTTTTTTCTTTTAAATCAACTGGTGGCAGAAAGTTAAACAGATTTGTAAATTACTTCTATTAAAAAATCTTAATCCTTCCTGTACTTATTAGCTGCTGAATACTACAGAGGAAATTATTTTCTTTTTGGAATGCTCTCTGATGACATCACGAGCACAGTGCTCTTTGCTGATGTTATTATAATAATAAGTCTTTATTTAGTGGGATTTGAACCCAAGTCCCCAGCACTGCAAGGCAGCAGTGCTAACCACTGAGCCACCATGCTGCCCTTAGCATACATTTGCTATGCATGGTTGCTAAAATGGACAGAGATGTCAGCAGAGAGCACTGCATTCGTGATGTCATCAGTGTTCCAAAAAGAAAGGAATTTCCTCTGTAGCATTCAGCAGTTAATAAGTACTGGAAGGATTAATATTTTTTAATTGAAGTAATTTACAAATATGTTTAACTTTCTGCCACCAGTTGATTTAAAAGAAAAAAGGTTTTCACCGGAGTACCCCTTTAAACTAATAAAGTTTGTTACTAATTTACAATAAACCTACATCATGTGGTTTGCTTTTTGGTGGTAATGTTATGACATGACCACAGGTGGTACCAATTTAGACCTATATATTTTTTGGTGACCCATGTCAAGTATTGACTAGGAGCAAGTTCCCATAGCAAACCTCTCCTGCTCTGGACAGTTCCTTACAAGGAAAGAGGTGTCAGCAGAGAGCACTGTGGTCAGACAAAAGAACTCCACAACTTCCTCTGGAGCATACAGCATCTGATAAGTACTGGAAGGATTAAGATTAATAAAAGTAATTTACAAATCTGTTTAACTTTCACCAGTTGATTTGGAAAAAAAATCTAAATAATTTCCAACGGAGAACCGCTTTAAAGGGAATGTGTCATCAAAAATTTACCTATTGGTGAAATCAAGTTTTTATGTTAAAGTGTAAGTGGACAAGCAGGGCTCTGTACACTGAGGACAAGCTGGGCTCTGTACACTGAGGACAAGCTGGGCTCTGTGCACTGAGGACAAGCAGGGATCTGTACACTGAGGACAAGCAGGGCTCTGTACACTGAGGACAAGCAGGGATCTGTACACTGAGAACAAGCAGGGCTATGTACAGTAAGGACAAGCCGGGCTCTGTACACTGAAGACAAGCAGGGCTATGTACACTGAGGACAAGCAGGGCTCTGTGTACTGAGGACAAGCAGGGCTCTGTGTACTGAGGACAGGTAGTTCTCTGTGCAGTGAGGCTCTGTGTCGCTCCCGACTCACACAGCAGGATGATTGAAAACTCGGGAGCCTGCACAAAGCCCTGCTTGTCCTGCCCTCACTTCCTGCATTTGAACTCCTCATAGAGGGACACAGGCAATAGCTGCAGGGACAGCGTTTTTTCACCCAAAAATATACAAATGCTTCAATCAATGTATATTACAAATATACATATAATGGTATTATCTACAGTATATCAAAAGTTTTTGTTAACTATAGGTACTCTTTATCCCCTTAACAACCAAGGACGTTAGTTTACATCCTGGTGCTAGGGTACTTAGCTCACCAGGATGTATATTTACGTCCTGTACATGACCGCAAACATCTGAGCAATGCTAAGGTCATGTGCGGCTGGTCCCGGCTGCTGATCGCAGCCAGGGACCCACCGGTAATGCCCGACATGGGCGATCGCGCAGATATCTGCCATTAACCCCTCAGATGCTGTGATCAATACAGATTATGGCATCTGCGGTAATGTGGTCAGAAATATAAATGATCGGATCACCCGCAGTGCTGTCGTGGCGATCCGATAATCTAGAACAGCGCACGGAAGTCCCCTCACCTGCCTCCGCCACCTTCCACGGGTCTGAGCTGCTCTGGTCTGAGATCGAGCAGACCAGCGCAGAAGATGACTGATAACACTGATCAGTGCTATGCCCTATGCATAGCACTGAACAGTATTGGCAATCAAAGGATTTCTATAAATAGTTCCCTATGGGGACTATTAAAGTGTATAAATAAAAGGAAAAAAAAGGAAAAATTATTTGAAAAAATATATACATATATTTGGTATTGCCGCGTGTGTAAATGTCCAAAATATTAAAACATAATGTTATTGATCCCATAAGGTGAACGACGTGAACGTAAATGCATAAAAAATTAATAAAAGTTTTATATACACAAATGTGGTATCAATAAAAAGTACAGATCATGGCACAAAAAAATGAGTCCTCATACCGCCGCTTATACGGAAAAATTAAAAGTTATAGGTCATCAAAATAGAAGGATTTAAACATACTAATTTGGTTTAAAAGTTTGTGATTTTCTTTAAAGCGCAACAATAATAGAAAAGTATGTAATCATGGGTATCATTTTAATTGTATTGACCCACAAAATAAAGAACACTTGGAGGAGGAAAAAACGAAAATGCAAAGATAAAATTGGCCTGGTCCTTAAAGGGGTACTCCGGTGGTTAATTTTTTTGACTATATGGCATCTTCTTTGTAAGTTTAGTTTTTTTGCAATATACATGTGTTATATATATGTATGTTTTGGCAGCATGTGTGTGTTTACTTACCTGTTTGTTGGGCAGGAAGTTCTGTAGTTCAGAGGATTTTCTTTTACTGTCGTCCACCATGTTCTGAATTTTCTGAATCTCTTGTGGACAAGACGTCAGGGCTTTTTTTTTCTCTCTGTCTGCATGACAGGAATAAGCCACGCCCCCTAATCTCCCCCCTCCCGGAGTTCTGCATGAGAAGACATAGTACACAGCTCCTTATCTCCCCTCCCCCCCCCCTGCTCTGCTCCTGAGGACGCAGGTCTGCACAGGAGAACGGAACACAGAAGATAAATGTTATCTGAAGGGAAGGATTACAAGGTGCACGGGCCGGGGATGTACAGACTGCAGGGGAAGAAATCTCATACTGGATCTCTATATGTGAAGGGGGAGGGGGACTCCTGAATGACACATGCTGGGAGTTGTAGGTTTTAGTCCCTGTTATGTGTGTGTATGCTAGTGTTTCCAAACTAGTGTGCCTCCAGCTGTTGCAAAACTGTACATTTGCAACAGCTGGAGGCACACTAGTTGGGAAACATTGTTCTAGCCTATTCAGCATACACATCATGTTTCCCAACCAGTGTGCCTCCAGCTGTTGAAAAACTACAACTCCTAGCATGCCCAAAGGCTGTCAGGGCATGCTGGGAGTTGTAGTTTTGCAACACCTGGAGGCACCCTGGTTGGGAAACACTGGTGTATGCCCTATAGAGGTGTGGTGAACTACAACCCCCAGGAGACTACAGAGGCAGTATGCTGGTGTTATACCACAGACTGAAGACTCCTGAATGACACATGCTGGGAGTTGTAGTCCCTTTTGTGTGTGTATGACAGTGTATCCCAACCAGGGCTGATTATATTAGTGTGCTGTGTATAAGGGGGCTGACCAGGAAAAATAGTAGGATGGGTAAAGGGCGGAACAAACAAAAAAAAAAAAAAAGGAGCCACCCCAAACCAGCAAAGCATGTGGCATGCTGGGATTTGTAGTTTTTCAGCACAGCAAGAAACAGGAAATAGAAGCAAAGATAGGAAAACAAAGTGGGGGATAAAAAGACAACAAAGAACGGAAATAGAGTAGGCTAAACAACAAGAATAGAAATGAAACAAAACAAATAGGGTAAGTTAAAAACGGAAAAACACATTGACCACCGGAGTAGCCCTTTAAGGTCAAAATGGGCTTGGTCCTTAGAGGGTTAAGCATATGTTTAAAGAATTGTTGGTGATTACTTTTCAGATTTGTACTTCTATTTAAAAATCTTAATCCTTCCAGTACTTATTAGCTTCTGTATGCTCCAGAGGAAGTTTCCTTTCTTTTTGGATTTCTTCTCTGTCTGACCACAGTGCTCTTTGCTGACACCTCTGTTCATGTCAGGAACTGTCCAAAGCAGGAGAAAATCCCCATAGCAAACCTATCCTGCTCTGGACAGTTCCTGGCATGGACAGAGGTGTCAGCAGAGAGCACTGTGGTCAGACAGAAAAGAACTATACAATTTCTGGAGCACAGAGAAGATGATAATTACTGGAAAGATTAAGATTTTTAAATAGAAGTAATATACAAGTCTGTTTAACTTTCTGGAACCAGGTGATCTAAAAAAAAAATAATTCCAGTGGAGTACCCCTTTAACCCCTTCACGGTGAGCGACGTACATGTATGGCGCCGCGAAGTGTCACTTGGCGTGCGGCGACGTCGCGGGGTTCCGGGAGCGCCGCGTCACCGGTAGCGGTGATCGGACCGGGATGACTGCTGTTATCTAGCAGCAGGCATCCCGGCACATCGCCGAGGGGGGTCCTGAGACCCCCCCATGACCGCGATGCGCGCAAATCAATTCAGACCTGCGATCTGCGCAATTCTGGGTCATACGGGTCACTGGTGACCCGGTGACCCGGAAAATAAGAGGGATCGGGGGTGTCCGAGACACCCTTGATCCCCCTGAAGGGATAGGAGTTTGGTGGCAGGGGTGCCACCCCTCCTATCCCTACTATTGGTTGGCCGTGCGACCGACCGATAGCAGACCAGGGGAGGGGGGTTAAAGTTTGGTTCCCCCGCTTTGCCCACCTATCGGTGTTCGGGCAAAACGGGGGAACTGTCCAGGGAAGGTCGGCGCCGAAGGTCCCTTACCTGGATCCCGGATCCCCGAGCGTGATCCTCCCCAATGTGCGGCGGCGGCGGCAGCAATACTTCCGGGTCCTGCTAGGTGAGTTGTTGCCTAGCAACATCCGGAGGGCCACAGTTTACAGTAGTCTCTAAACCGTGGCCCTCCAGATGTTGCAAAACTACAACTCCCAGCATGCAAAGACAGCTGTTTGCTCTCTGGGCATGCTGGGACTTGTAGTTTTGCAATATTTAGAGGGGTTCAGGTTGTAGATCACTAAGTGGTCTCAAACTGTAGCCCTCCAGATGTTGCAAAACTACAACACTCAGCATGCCCAGACAGCAGTTTGCTGTCTGAGCATGCTGCGAGTTGTAGTTTTGCAACATCTGGAGGGCCACAGTTTTGAGACCACTGGACAGTGATTTTACAACCTGAACCCCTCTAAATCTTGCAAAACTACAACTCCCAGCATTCAGGAACAGCATAAGGCTGTCTTGGCATGCTGGGAGTTGTACTTGCGTGCCTCCAGCCAATGCATAACTACATCTCCCAGCATGCCCTTCCGCAATCAGTACATGCTGGGAGTTGTAGTTTTGCAACAGCTGGAGGCACACTGGTTGGAAAATACTGAGTTAGGTCATAGAACCTAACTCAAGGTTTTCCAGCCAGTGTGCCTCCAGCTGTTGCAAAACTACAACTCCCAGCATGCATGGTCTGTCAGTGCATGCTGGGAGTTGTAGTTTTGACCCCCCTCCCATGTGAATGTACAGGCTACATTCACACTGGCGGCAGATTACAGTGAGTTCCCCGCTACAAATTTGAGCTGCGGCAAATTTTCTGCCGCAGCTCAAACTCCTAGCGGGAGACTCAGTGTAATCCGCTGTCAGTGTGAATGTAACCTAAAAACACTACACTACACTAACATAAAATAAAGAGTAAAACACTACATATACACACGTGCACTGCCCCATCACCACCCCCCTCCCCAATAAAAATGAAAAACGTATTGTATGGCAGTGTTTCTAAGATGGAGCCTCCAGCTGTTGCAAAACAAAAACTCCCAGCATTTCTGGACAGCAATTGACTGTCCAAGCATGCTGGGAGTTTTACAACACCTGGAGGCACCCTGTTTGGGAATCACTGGCATAGAATACCCCTATGTCCACCCCTATGCAAGTCCCTAATTCAGGCCTCAAATGCACATGGCGCTCTCACTTTGGAGCCCTGTCGTATTTTAAGGCAACAGAATAGGGTCACATTTGGGGTATCGCCGTACTCGGGAGAAATTGCCTAACAAATTTTGGGGGGCTTTTTCTTCTTTTACCCATTATGAAAAGGAACAGTTGGGGTCTACACCAGCATGTTAGTGTAAAAAAAATAAACATTTTTACACTAACATGCTGGTGTTACCCTATACTTTTCATTTTCACAAGAGGTAAAAGGGAAAAACACCCCCCAAAATTTGTAACGCAAATTCTCCCGAGTAAGAAGATACCCCATATGTGGGCGCAAAGTGCTCTGGGGGCGTACAACAAGGCCCAGAAGGGAGAGTGCGCCATGTACATTTGAGGTGATTTGCACAGGTGTGGCTGATTGTTACAGCGGTTCTGACAAACACAAAAAAAAAAAAACACACCACATATGACCCCATTTTGGAAACTACACCCCTCATGGAATGTAATAAGGGGTGCAGTGAGAATTTATCCCCCACAGGTGTCTGGCGGATCTTTGGAACAGTGGTCTGTGAAAATGAAAAATTTTGCTCAGCCCACTGTTCCAAAGATCTGTCAGACACCAGTGGGGGGTAAATGCTCACTGTACCCCTCATTACATTCTGTGAGGGGTCTAGTTTCCAAAATGGTATGCCATGTGTTTTATTTTTATTTTTTTTGCTGTCCTGGCACCATAGGGGCTTCCTAAATGCGACATGCCCCCCGAGCTAAATTTGCTCTCAAAAAGCCAAATATGACGCCTTCTCTTCTGAGCATTGTAGTTCGCCCGCAGTGCACTTCAGGTCCACTTATGGGGTACCTCCATACTCAGAAGACATGGGGTTACAAATTTTGGGGGGTCTTTTCTGCTATTAACCCTTGTAAAAATTAGAAATTTGGGGGGAAACCCACATTTTAGTGAAAAAAATATATATTTTTTTACATATGCAAAAGTTGTGAAACACCTGTGGGGTATTAAGGCTCACTTTATTCCTTGTTACGTTCCTCAAGGGGTCTAGTTTCCAAAATGGTATGCCATGTGGTTTTTTTCTGCTGTCCTGGCACCATAGGGGCTTCCTAAATGCAACATGCCCCCTGAGCAAAATTTGCTCTCAAAAAGCCAAATATGACTCCTTCTCTTCTGAGCATTGTAGTTTGTCCGCAGTGCACTTCAGGTCCACTTATGGGGTACCTCCATACTCAGAAGAGATGGGGTTACAAATGTTGTGGGGGTCTTTTCTGCTATTAACCCTTTTAAAAATGTGAAATTTGGGGGAAAACCAACATTTTAGTGAAAAATTTTATTTTTTTTTTTACATATGCAAAACACCTGTGGGGTATTAAGGCTCACTTTATTCCTTGTTATGTTCCTCAACTAGTCTAGTTTCCAAAATGGTATGCCATGTGTTTTTTTTTTTGCTGTTCTGGCACCATAGGGGCTTCCTAAATGCGACATGCCCCCCAAAAACCATTTCAGGAAAACGTACTCTCTGAAATCCCCTTGTCGCTCCTTCGGTTCTGAGCCCTCTACTGCGCCCGCCGAACACTTTACATAGACATATGAGGTATGTGCTTACTCGAGAGAAATTGGGTTACACATACAAGTATACATTTTCTCCTTTTACCCCGTGTAAAAATTCAAAAATTGGGTCTACAAGAACGTGCGAGTGTAAAAAATGAAGATTTTGAATTTTCTCCTTCACTTTGCTGCTTTTCCTGTGAAACACCTAAAGGGTTAAAATGCTGACTAAATGTCATTTTGAATACTTTGGGGGGTTGCAGTTTTTATAATGGGGTCATTTATGGGGTATTTCTAATATGAAGACCCTTCATATCCACTTCAAACCTCAACTGGTCCCTGAAAAATTGTAAGTTTGAAAATTTGGTGAAAAATTGGAAAATTGCTGCTCAACTTTGAAGCCCTCTGATGTCTTCCAAGAGTAAAAACTCATCAATTTTATGATGCAAACATAAAGTAGACATATTGTATATGTGAATCCAAAAAAAAATGTTTGGGAATATCCATTTTCCTTACAAGTAGAGAGCTTCAAAGTTAGAAAATGCTAAATTTTTTATTTTTTCATCAAATTTGGGGATTTTTCACCAAGAAAGGATGCAAGTTACCACAAAAATTTACCACTATGTTAAAGTAGAATATGTCACGAAAAAACAATCTCAGAATCAGAATGATAAGTAAAAGCATTCCAGAGTTATTAATGTTTAAAATGACAGTGGTCAGATTTGCAAAAAAGGGCTTCGTCCTAGAGGTGAAAATGGGCTCCGTCCTTAAGGGGTTAATGTGCATCACCTTTTCCTTCTAAAGATAAACAGATGTATATTTGAAAATGGAAAATATCCAACTGTGAATAAAGCATAATTCATATTTCTTGATTTTAACTAAATCTTACAACCTTTCTATTTGATGTATTTAAATAACTGGAATTTCCCCCAATAAACCTAAAGTATGTTAATAGTATATAGCTTCAGTTGCTATTAACCCCTTAAGGATGCAGCTCATTTTCCCCTTAAGGATGCCGGCCTTTTTTGCAAATCTGACCACTGTCACTTTAAGCATTAATAATTCTGGGATGCTTTTACTTTTCATTCTGATTCCGAGATTGTAGACATATTCTACTTTATGTTAGTGGTAAAATACTTGCATCATTTCTTGGTGAAAAATTCCAAAATTTGATGAAAAATTTGAAAATGTTTAATTTTTTTTAAATTTTAACCTCTTCAGGACATAGGGCGTATGGATACGCCCTGCATCCCGAGTCCTTAAGGACCGAGGGCGTATCCATACGCCCGTGGGAATTCCGGCCCCCACCGCTAGCCGGTTGGGGACCGGAGCCGGATGCCTGCTGAAATTGTTCAGCAGGCATCCCGGCATATCGCCCAGGGGGGTCATTATGCCCCCCCATGTCGGCGATCGCCGCAGATCGCTGGACAATTCAGTCCAGCGATCTGCGGCGATTCCGGGTCAATCGGGTCTCCAGTGACCCGATGACCCGGAATTACTGGCTGTTCGGGGCCGTCTCTGACGGCCCCGAACAGCCAGAGCCTGCAGGGGTGAGGTGGCACTGGTGCCACCTCACGATCGCCCTGATTCGTCGGCCGGATTACCGGCCGACCAATCAGGGCGCCTGCTGCGGGTGTCACTCCCGCACCCGCTCCGCCCCTCTTCTAGAGGACGTGAGCGGGTGCGGGACATGCACCCCGGGTGCTGGGGACCCCGATCCCCGGCGCCCCTGTTGGAATCGGGGCCCCAGGAGCAGCTGCGGCGGCGGGACTGACCGGCAGCGTCTGGATCGTTGGAGGTGAGTGACAGCCTCCTGCTGTTGCTTAGCAACAGCTCCCAGCATGCAAAAAGGGCATGCTGGGAGCTGTAGTTATGCAACAGCAGGAGGTAGACCACCACAACTCCCAGCATTCCCCTATGGGCATGCTGGGACTTATGGTTTTGCAACAGCTGGAGGCACATTCTTTCTATGGAAAAGTGTACCTTCAGCTGTTGTATAACTACAACTCCCAGCTTGCACAAACAGCTAAAGTGTATGCTGGGAGTTGTAGTGGTGCATCTGCTGGTTGCATAACTACAACTCCCAGCATGCCCATTGGCTGTCGGTGACTGCTGAGAGTTGTAGTTTTGCAACAGCTGAAGGCACACTGGTTGTGAAACTCAGAGTTTTTTTTTTACCTAACTCAGTGTTTCACGACCGGTGTGCCTCCAGCTGTTGCAAACTACAACTCTCAGCAGTCACCGTACACCATGCACCGTACATGCTGGGAGTTGTAGTTTTGCAACAACTGGAGGCACACTGGTTGTGAAACACTGAGTTAGGTCACAAACTCAGTGATACATAACCAGTGTGCCTACAGTTGTTGCAAAACTGCAACTCTCAGCAGTCACCGACAGCCAACGGGCATGCTGGGAGTTGTAGTTATGCAACAGCTGGATGTCCCCCCCAATGTGAACGTACAGGGTACACTCACATGGGCGGAGGATTACAGTAAGTATCTGGCTGCAAATTTGAGCTGCCGCAAACTTTCTGCTGCAGCTCAAATTGCCAGCGAGAAACTACTGTGAACCCCCGCCCGTGCGACTGTACCCTAAAAACACTACACTACACTAACACAAAAAATAAAATAAAAAGTAAAAAACACTACGTATACACATACCCCTACACAGCCCCCCTCCCCTCCCCAATAAAAATGAAAAACGTCTGGTACGCCACTGTTTCCAGAACGGAGCCTCCAGCTGTTGCAAAACAACTCCCAGTATTGTCGGACAGCCGTTGACTGTCCAGGCATGCTGGGAGTTTTGCAACAGCTGGAGGCACCCTGTTTGGGAATCACTGGCGTAGAATACCCCTATGTCCACCCCTATGCAATCCCTAATTTAGGCCTCATATGCGCATGGCGCTCTCACTTTGGAGCCCTGTCGTATTTCAAGGCAACAGTTTAGTAAAGTAGACATATTGTATATGTGAACCAAAAAAAAAGTATTCGTAATATCCATTTTCCTTACAAGTAGAGAGCTTCAAAGTTAGAAAAATGCAACATTTTCAAATTTTTCATAAAATTTACGGATTTTTCACCAAGAAAGGATGCAAGTATCGACAAAAATTTACCACTATGTTAAAGTAGAATATGTCACGAAAAAACAATCTCAGAATCAGAATGATAACTAAAAGAGTTATTAATGTTTAAAGTGACAGTGGTCAGATGTGCAAAAAACGCTCCGGTCCTTAAGGCCAAAATGGGCTCCGTCCTGAAGGGGTTAAACTCTCTGCTTATAAGGAAAATGGACATTCCAAATAAATTATATATTGATTTACATATACAATATGTCTACTTTATGTTGGCATCATAAAGTTGACATGTTTTTACTTTTGGAAGACATCAGAGGGCTTCAAACTTCAGCAGCAATTTTCCAATTTTTCACAAAAGTTTCTAAATCAGAATTTTTTATCGACCAGTTTAGTTTTGAAGTGGATTAGAGGGGCCTTCATTTTAGAAATAACCCACAAATGACCCCATTATAAAAACTGCACCCCCAAAGTATTCAAAATTACATTCAGTAAGTGTGTTGACCCTTTAGATGTTTCACAGGATTAGCAGCAAAGTGAAGGAGAAAATTCAAAATCTTCATTTTTTTCCGCATGTTTTTGTAGACCCAGTTTTATTTTTTATTTAAAAGGAGAAGAATCTTCATAAAATTTGTAACCCAATTTCTCATGAGTAAGGTAATACCTCATATGTGTATGTGAAATGTTCTGTGGGTGCACTAGAGGGCTCAGAAGGGAAGGAGCGACAGTGGGATTTTGGAGTGTGAGTTTTTCTGAAATGATTTTTGGGGGCATGTCACATTTAGGAAGCCCCTATGGTGCCAGAACAGCAAAAAAAAAAACATGGCATACTATTTTTGGAAACTACACCCCTCAAGGAACATAAAAAGGGTGAGCCTTAACACCCCACAAGTGTTTGACGACTTTTAGTTAAAGTTGGATGTGTAAATGAAATATTTTTTTAACAAAAATTATGGTTTTTCCCCAAATTTTACATTTTTACAAGTTGGGTAATAGGAGTAAATTACCCCCAAAATTTGTAACCCCATTTCTTCTGAGTATGGAAATACCCCATGTGTGGACGTCAAGTGCTCTGCTGGCGCACTACAATGCTCAGAAGAGAAGGAGCGCCATTGAGATTACGGAGAGAGAATTTGGTTTGATTAGAATTTGGGGGCCTTGTGCATTTACAAAGCCCCCTGTGGTGCCAGAAAAGTGGACCCCCACAAAATTACATTTTTCATTTTCACGGACCACTGTTCCAAAAATCTGTCAGACACCTGTGGTGGTCGGGGGGGGGGGGGGGGGGAGTAAATGCTCACTGCACCCTTTGTTACATTCCGGGAGGGGTGTAGTTTCCAAAATGGGTTCACATGTGGGGGGGGGGGGGCATTTTTCTGGCACTATGGGGGCTTTGTAAACACACATGGCCTTCAACTCCAGACAAATTTTCTCTTCAAAATCCCAATGGCGCTCCTTCTCTTCTGAGCATTGTAGTTTGCCCGCAGAGCACTTTACATCCACATATTGCATATTTCCATTCTCAGAAGAAATGGGGTTAAAAATTTGGGGGGGCTTTTTTCCTATTTTCTCTTGTGAAAAGGAAAAATTTAGGATAACACCAGCATTTTAGTAAACATTTTCCCATAGTTTTCATTTTCCCATCCAAATTTAATGAAAATTTGTCAAACACCTGTGGGGTGTTAAAGCTCACTATACCCCTTGTTACGTTCCATGAGGGGTGTAGTTTCCAAAATGGGGTCACATGTGGGTATTTATTTTTTGCGTTTATGTCAGAACCACTGTAAAATCAGCCACCCCTGTGCAAATCACCAATTTAGGCCTCAAATGTACATAGTGCCCTCTCACTCCTGAGCCTTGTTGTGCGCCAACAGAGCATTTTACACCCACATAAGGGGTATTTCTGTACTCAGGAGAAACTGCGTTACAAATTTTGGGGTCTTTTTTCCTTTTACCTCTTGTTAAAATAAAAATTAACACTAACCGGCTGGTGTAGACCCCAGCTTTTCCTTTTCATAACTGGTAAAAGGAGAAAAAGCCCCCCAAAATGTGTAGTGCAATTTCTCCCGAGTACCCTAAACTGGCCCTAAACTGTTTCCTTGAAATACGACAGGTCTCCGAAGTGAGAGAGCACCATGCGCATTTGAGGACTAAAATAGGGATTGCATAGGGGTGGACAAAGGGGTATTCTACGCCAGTGATTCCAAACAGGGTGCCTCCAGCTGTTGCTAAACTCCGAGCATGCCTGGACAGTCAGTAATGTTGGGAGTGGAAACACTGCTGTACAATGTTTTTTTAATTTTATTGGGGGGAGGGGGCAGTGTAAGGGGGTGTATATGTAGTGTTTTACCCTTTATTATGTGTTAGTGTAGTGTAGTGAAGTGTTTTTAAGGTACATTCGCACTGGCGCAGGTTTACAGTGAGTTTCCCGCTAGGAGTTTCCGCTGCAGCAGAACATTTGCCGCCGCTCAAACTTGAAGCAGGAAACGTACTGTAAACCTGCCTGTGTGAATGTACCCTGTACATTCCCATGGGGGGGGGGGGGGGGGCAAACCTCCAGCTGTTGCAAAACTACTTTTGCAACAGCTGGATGCACACTTGTTGGAAAACCTTCAGTTAGGTTCTGTCACCTAACTCAGTATTTTTCAACCAGGGTGCCTCCAGCTGTTGCAACTACAACTACAACTCCCAGCATGTACTGATCACCAAAGTGCATGCTGGGAGATGTAGTTATGCAACAGTTGGAGGTACGCAACTTCAACTCCCAGCATGGCGAGACAGCTGTTTGGGCATGCTGGGATTTGCAGTTTTGCAACATCTGGAGGGCTACAGTTCAGAGACTACTGCACAGTGATCTCCAAACTGTGGCCCTCCAGATGTTGCAAAACTACAAATCACAGCATGCCCACACAGCAAACTGCTTTGTGGGCATGCTGGGAGTTCTAGTTTTGCAAGATCTGGAGGACTACAGTTTATAGATCGCTGCAAAGTGATCTCCAAACTGCAGCCCTCTAAATCTTGCACAACTACAAATCCCAGCATGCCCAAACGGCTGTCTGGACATGCTGGGAGTTGTAGTTTTGCAACATCTGGGGGGGGGGGGGGCTACAGTTTAGAGAGCACTGTATAGGGGTCTCCAAATTTTAGCCCCCCCCCCCCCCCCGATGTTGCTAGGCAACTATTCACAGGCTTCCGTAGTCTTTACCAGGGAGCCACGATGGAGCCGCATGTCATTGCCGCCCGCCGCAGCCAATCACGTAAGGGACCTCCACCGCCGCCGCCGCAGGTCACGCTACAGTTCCCCCATTCTGCCTGTAGTACCGTCGGTGGGCAGGACGGGGGAACCGAACTTTAACCCCCTGCCCCTGATCTGCTATTGGTCATCGCTTCTTGATGACCAATAGCAGGGATAGGAGGGGTGGCACCCCTGCCACCTAACTCCTATCCCTTCAGGGGAACCGGGGGTGTCTTGGACTCCCCCAATCCCCCTGATTTTCGGGTCTCAGGACCCCCCTGGGCATATGCACGGGATGCCTGCTGATAGATATCAGCAGTCATCCAGGTCCGGTTAGCAGCGGGACCAGGAATTCCCACGGGAGTATCCATACGCCCTCAGGATGCAGGACGTATGCATACGCCCTTCGTCCTGAAGAAGTTAAAAGCCAATGACTGTATTTAAGATACATACATATTTATTTCCCCATAAGACACTGATTGCTCCTTTATCCATAATCTGTTCATCTTTTACATTTTAAATTACCTACTCAAGCCTTAAGAACATTGGGAAAAATGTCTTTATTTTTAAAACATGTAAATGTGAAATCAATATTTAGCAATTAGGTGTTGGGTAGTAATGTGATTGGGTTTACCTTATAAATCAGGCATATGTGCTGATAAACAACTTAGTCTACCAAATGTGCACATCTGTCCTATTGTACAATAAGACTATGTAATCCTGGTATCAAGTGATATAGTCATGTTTTATTGTTATAGAGTTATAAGCTACATTTTCTCCACCTAAAAAGCACTTTTATAGGATGATTGTTATGTGTGATGTTTTGGCCAGACATGCTGGCCGTGAGCGCACTTCTGTCCCGTCTCCCGGTGTCGGCAGCGCCGCTGTCCGCATGTCGGAATGCGGGCACAGGCATCTGCCGGGCCGTTGCTCACCTCTCCATGCTCCTGGCACGCGCTGGCTCTCTGATATATAAAGGGCCAGTACGCCCTTAATTAGTTCTGCTGCTCGCTGACCTTACAAGTGTCAGCACTTTCTGCTTACCTCTGCCGGACCTTTGTGCCTTGCTGCCTTAGAGAAAGCATTCCTGATTTGTGTCCTGCTTTACCGTGAACAAGACCTCCTTGTTTCGTATCTTGACCTTGCTACTGTGCCGCCTGCCCTCTGACCTCCTTGCTACGTGCCCTGACCAAGCATCTGTGCCACCTGTCCTGACCTCCTGCCAGTCCCTGATTACTAGTCCGTCTCATTTCTTCTGTGCCACACTTTGCCTCAGCTACCTTTGTGGACGAGTAGTGCCATATGTAGCGACTAGAGATGAGCGAACTTTTCAAAAATTTGATTCGGCCGATTCGCCGAATTTTCCGGAAAAGTTTGTTTCGATCCGAATTTTTTCGCGGCGAATCTATATTAAAAAAGGTTATTTCTAGCCTACATACAGCCTCTATAGGGGTATAGAACACTTTGCTGTGTTCTAAAACGCATATGGAGTGTGCTGGGTTAGTGAAATAATACGGTTATTCAGAATAACATGCAGATTACCGTCATTGTTTTTAGAATCACTGCCGCACAGCAGCACAATGACAGAGCCTGGTGGTAACATCAGTGTCAGGAGACCATATAGTGACTGAATGACAGCGTGGAGGTATTGGCAGCATGAGGAGACCATTTAGTGGCTGAATGACACAGCTTGGATGAGGCTGAAGCATGAGGACACCATATAGTGGCTCAATGACACAGAATGGAGGTGTTGGCAGCATGAGGACACCATATAGTGGCTGAATGGCAAAGTGTGGAGGTGTTGGCAACATGAGGACACCATATAGTGGCTGAATGACACAGCTTGGATGAGGATGAAGCATGAGGACACCATATAGTTGCTTAATGACACAGAATGGAGGTGTTGGCAGCATGAGGACACCATATAGTGGCTGAATGGCACAGTGTGGAGGTGTTGGCAGCATGAGGACACCATATAGTGACTGAATGACACAGCATGGAGGTGTTGTCAGCATGAGGAGACCATATAGTGGCTTAATGACACAGCATGGACATGTTGGCAGCATGAGGACACCATATAGTGGCTGAATGACACAGCATGGACATGTTGTCAGCGTGAGGGCAACACATAGTGGCTGAATGACACAGCATGGAGGTGTTGGCAGCATGAGGACACCATATAGTGGATGAATGGCACAGCCCGGAGTTGCAAGCAGCATGAGTAGGCACTAGGCCTTCACAATCCCTAAGATTAAAAGATGAATTAAGAAATTTTAACCGAAGATTTTGGATAGTGGGTGCTACCTATTAGAAAATTTGAAATTACCAGACCCAGACCCCACAGCGGTATCAGTAACCCATATATTGCCTGAATGACACAGCCTGGAGTTAGCTGATGCACGAGTACACACCAGGGCTTCACAATCCCTCCCAAAAAACACCACAATTTTAGAAATTTTTGAAAAAGATTTTGGATAGCGGGTGCTACCTATGAGAAAATTTGAAATTACCAGACCCAGGCCCCACAGCGGCATCAGTTTTTTATTTGAAATTTAAAACAACCTTTGCGTGTCCCGGACCCCAGCAGGTGGGTACGAAGGACCAAATCCAACAAGCCCCCACAGGGCTCATGTGGCCATGATATTTAGGCGAAACGTCTCCATTGCCCTGACCGGCCATTGTTTCCAAGACTTCTCGCCAAGGCAAACCATGTGAAGAACAGCGTGACACCGCCGTGACCTGCACACATGGAAGGGCCACTGAGACTTGGCCGGGCAGTGGAGGCTTAAGACACAGAGGAGGATGTGGAGGCGGAGTAGCACACTGTCGCAGGACCAACGGGCTGACAGAGTGTAGCAGGAAGCAGCATTGAGTACACACCAGGGCTTCAGAATCCCAAAGAAAAAACAGCCATTTTTAAAATAATTTTAAGAATATTTAGGATTCTTATATGTTGCATGAATGACACACCCTGGAGTTGGCTGATGCACGAGTACACACTAGGGCTTCACAATCCCTCAAAAAAAAAAAAAAAAAAAAACACAACAATTGTAGAAATTTATGAAGAAGACTTATGGATTGCTACCTATGAGAAAATTTGAAAATCTCAGACCCAGGCCCAGCAGCGCCATCAGTAAACCATATATTGCCTGAATGACACAGGCTGGAGTTGGCTGATGCATGAGTACGCACCAAAGCGTCACTATCCCTAATAAAAAAGACAAACATGTTTGACGAAAAATGTTAACGAAAATTTAGGACAGCGAGTGCTCTCTATATATTACTAGAATGACGCAGCTTGGAGTTGGCTGCAGCATGAGGAGACCATTGAAATGTGTGATTTTTTTATTCGAAATTTAAATCAAAATTTGTGTCCCGGACCCAGCCGTGTGGGTACAAAGGCCCTAATCTCACAAGCACCCACAGGGCTCATGTGGCCGTAAGATGTAGGCCCTCCATAGCCCTGACCGGCCATTTTTGGTTTTTGTACCTTTGTTAAAGAACAAGCGCATATCCAAGAGTCCAGAAGACTCTATAATGCAGGACGGTGGACCACCAAAACACATTCTTCTATAAAATAATTTTTTATGAAATAAAGAAGCAGAGTTCATCCCTCTGCGTATTTTTTTTGAAAATTTTACTCACAAAATCACATGCAACATGCAACAATCGTTCAATGGTGTAATGGTTATTTATGTGGAAAATTCAATTTATTACTGTGATAATTATCAGAAAATTAGAAAAAAACACTACCCAAGAGTGTTTAATAACCCCATACATGCAGGTGATTACTTACGGCTGTCCTTGAACAGTATGTAGGCCCTTGACAAATTAACAGGTACAAGATGGTACAATACTTGGATGTACCTATGCGGTATGCACTGATGAGGGCAGTAATATGCCTAACTATTAGCAGAAAAAACTCTGTATTTTTGTAATACACCAGCCGGTGGATACTATTGTTTGGACTTTGACGGTTTGGAGCACCTTGACAGCTACTAAATGGTACAATACTTGGATATACCTATGCGGTATGCACTGATAAGGTCAGTAATATGCCTAACTATTAGCAGAAAAAACGATGTATTTTTGTAATACACCAGCCGGTGGATACTATTGTTTGGACTTTGACGGTATGGAGCACCTTGACAGCTTAACAGGTACTGAATGGTACAATACTTGCATGTACCTATGCGGTATGCACAGTGGCGTTGCTAGGGTTGGTGTCACCCGATGCGGTAGAAAATGGTGTCACCCCCATACCTACCCCCTCCCCCCAGTAAGTTTTTAGCCTGTTGTGACAGACACCACTGTTGTAGCGCATTGTGAGAAATTCCAGTATAATAATCAGATATACCAGTTGCCACAGAATAGGAAAGTGTTAAAGAAGTTTTCACCATTGAAAAAGACAGCTCCCAGAATTACTTAAAGGGGTACTCCACTGGAAAACATTTACTTTTATATCAACTGGTGCCAGAAAGTTAAAAAGATTTTTTAAATTACTTCTATTTAAAATCTTAATACTTACAGTACTTATAAGCTGGTGTATGCTCCACAGGAAGTTGTGTAATTCTTTCCAGTCTGACCACAGTGCTATTTGCTGACACCTCTGTCCATGTCAGAAACTGTCCAGAGCAGGATAGGTTTGCTATGGGGATTTGCTCCTACTATGGACAGTTCTTGACATGGACAGAGGTGTCAGCACAGAGCACTGTGGTCAGGCAGAAAAAAAAGAAAAAAAGAAAATAACTTCCTGTGAATGGCTTATACAGCAGCTAATAAGTACTGGAAGGATTAAGATTTTTTTAAATAGAAAGAATTTACAAATCTGTTTAACTTTGTAGCACCAGCTAATTACAATAATGTTTTCCAGTAGAGTACCCCTTTGAGCAGTGGTGAGGTTATGCTGGGAGTTGTAGTTTCACTGACCTAACTGTAGAACTGACAAGTGACTACAGCTCTGATAGGACATAGTGAGGAGAATGTACAATGATATCAGTGATTACAGGTGACGTCTTCTCTATAGTGAGGAGGATACACAATGATATCAGTGACTACAGGTGACGTCTACTATATAGTGAGGAGAATACACAATGATATCAGTGACTACAGGTGACGTCTTCTCTATAGTGAGGAGAATACACAATGATATCAGTGACTACAGGTGACGTCTTCTCTATAGTGAGGAGAATACACACTGATATCAGTGATTACAGGTGACGTCTTCTCTATAGTGAGGAGAATATACAATGATATCAGTGACTACAGGTGACGTCTTCTCTATAGTGAGGAGAACACACAATGATATCAGTGACTACAGGTGACGTCTTCTCTATAGTGAGGAGAATACACAATGATATCAGTGATTACAGGTGACGTCTTCTCTATAGTGAGGAGAATACACAATGATATCAGTGACTACAGGTGACGTCTTCTCTATAGTGAGGAGAATACACAATGATATCAGTGACTACAGGTGACGTCTTCTCTATAGTGAGGAGAATACACAATGATATCAGTGACTACAGGTGACGTCTTCTCTATAGTGAGGAGAATACACAATGATATCAGTGATTACAGGTGACGTCTTCTCTATAGTGAGGAGAATACACAATGATATCAGTGACTACAGGTGACGTCTTCTCTATAGTGAGGAGAATACACACTGATATCAGTGATTACAGGTGACATCTTCTCTATAGTGAGGAGAATATACAATGATATCAGTGACTACAGGTGACGTCTTCTCTATAGTGAGGAGAATACACAATGATATCAGTGACTACAGGTGACGTCTTCTCTATAGTGAGGAGAATATACAATGATATCAGTGATTACAGGTGACGTCTTCTCTATAGTGAGGGGAATACACAATTATATCAGTGACTACAGGTGACGTCTTCTCTATAGTGAGGAGAATACACAATGATATCAGTAACTACAGGTGACGTCTTCTCTATAGTCTTTCCTTATCTAATTCAGATGGTACATACCGCCAGGACTTGTTCCAGCTAAAACTTCTCTCTGCAGAATGTGACGCCCAGACGTCTCCTCACTATGTCAGCGCATTCTCATCCTCTATATGAAAACAAGTATTATTATAAACCTGACAGACACTGTATCCTCTAAATATAATACTACTACACACTACACTCTTTGATTATAAACCTTCCATACACCATAACCACTGAATATAATACTACCACACACTGTACATTCTGAATATAATACCAACACATACTGTACACTCTGAATATAAATCTGCCACATACTGTACCCCTGAATATAATACCGCCACACACTGTACCCACTGAATATAATACTACCACATACTGTACCCTCTGAATATAATACTACCACAAACTGCGCCCTCTGAATATAAATCTGCCACATACTGTACCCTCTGAATATAAATCTGCCACATACTGTACCCTCTGAATATAAATCTGCCACATACTGTACCCTCTGAATATAATACCGCCACACACTGTACCCTCTGAATATAAATCTGCCACATACTGTACCCCTGAATATAAATCTGCCACATACTGTACCCCTGAATATAAATCTGCCACATACTGTACCCTATGAATATAATACTACCACCCACTGCGCCCTCTGAATATAATACTTAGAGATGAGCAAACTACAGTAAATTCAACTCGTCACAAACTTCTCTGCTCGGCAGTTGATGACTTATCCTGCATAAATTAGTTCAGCTTTCAGGTGCTCCCGTGGGCTGGAAAAGGTGGATACAGTCCTAGGAGACTCTTTCCTAGGAATGTATCCACCTTTTTCATAGATTCCCCACATTTGGTACCAGTTCCCCCACATTAGGTAGGTACCAGTTACCCCACATTAGGTAGCAATTTCCCCACATTAGGTAGCACAGATTCCCCACATTTGGTAGCACAGATTCCCCACATTTGGTAGCACAGATTCCCCACATAAGGTAGCATAGACTCCCCACATTTGGTAGCATAGACTCCCCACATTAGGTAGCATAGACTCCCCACATTAGGTAGCATAGACTCCGCACATTTGGTAGTAGTTTCCCCACATTAGGCCGCAGGTTCCCTTGCAGGTTCCCCACAATGGGTCAAAGTCTCCCCACAATAGATCGCTGGTTATACCCCCCCCCCCCCCACACACACACACACAAAAACACATACAACACAGAGACAAACACACACACACAGTCAGAGAGACGCACACTCACAGACAGACACTCACACAGAGTCACACAGTCACACACACACAGAGTCACACACACACTCAGAGAGTCACACAAACACACACAGTCACACACACACACAGAGTCACATACACACAGTCACACACACACAGTCACACACACACAGTCACACACGCACATTCACACACACACAGTCACACACACACAAGCAAAGATAGAGACAGACAGACAGAGAGACAGACATACACACTCACCCATCCAGCGCAGCGATCCTTCTCACCGGGCGCCGTGCGAGTGACGTAACTGACGTCCTCCTGCGCGGCCATGCGGTGTGACGTCAGGCCGGCGCAGACGTGGGAGCGGAGGCCGGGCACAGTGCTGGTGAAGGTGAGGGGGGGGTGATGACGGACGGGCACACAGTGAAGGTGAAAGAGGGGGGTTGCTGACGGATGGGCGCACCGCACACACAGCGCAGGGGGGGTGCTGCTGACGGATGGGAGGCCGGTCGGGCACAGATGGGGGGGTGTCTGTGTAGCTGGGGGGGGGGGGGGTGCTGCGGAGCGTCTTGGTGTCACCCCATTAGGTTGGTGTCACCCGGTGCGGGCCGCACCCCCCGCACCCGGGTCACAACGCCACTGGGTATGCACTGATGAGGGCAGTTATATATGCGTAACTATACGCAGAAAAAACTGTTTAAAAAAAAAACAGCCGGTGAATAGTATTGTTTGGACTTGCACAGTATGTAGCCAGCCCCTTGACAGATTAACAGGTACAAAATGGTGCAAATGCACTACAGTCCACTGAACAATCATGTATTTCTGAACAGCAGCAGGACCCAACAGTGCAGCACCACAAAAAAAAAAAAATCCAGGGATTAAACCCTAAATTGCACTCTGTCACACAATTCTGAGCAGCAGAAGTTTTGTGGAGCAAATAAAAATAAACTCAATTGGGCTGAACAATGAGGAGATAAGATGCTTCAGAAAGTTCAGGCAGCTTGGAGATCTGTATGAGGCAGCTGACAGCTATCTGCCCCTCTCTGCTGTAATGCTCAATAACGTGAATAGGAGGTTTAGCTATCAAGGATCCTTCTCAGTGTAACAGCACAGCACTCTGCACTCCTGCCTTTCCCTAATGCTGATGTGACTAGCAGTTGCAGTGTAACGCTATGGTATGAGCTATTCACACACACGCAGTCCCATCCTCTCTATCTGAGTGCATAGATGAAATGAAGAGAGGCAAGATGGCCACCGATTATATAGGGGCTGTGACATCACAGGGGTCAGTGAACACTGATAGGCTCCATCTCACATGTAATTGAGGGTCAGCCCGCCTACCTTCATTCCCGCGGCTGTTTCCGCCCTCCCATAATCCCCTGCCCCATGTACTCACATGTGGATCCGCCATCTTAAGTCCCCAATAGCCTGGAACGCTGTAAAATGGAGTTTAATGAAGCGATTCGTGCTATAGAATCGCGGCGATATTCGTATTCGTTGCAAATCGAATTCGTTGCAAATGAATTCGGGTTCGTCAACTTCGATTCGCTCATCTCTAGCCTGAAGCTCTCCAGACATAATGGGTGTTGTAGCTTTCACCCAGCTGGAAATAGTGACTTGAACTGAAGTGATTTTAGACCATGCAGCCCATTTTATTTTAACGGGGGCCTGACTCCTGTGACACCCACCAATAATTTTTTTTTAAAAAGGTGACATAGTCTAATATGCCCAGGCCTATTTTTGGTCTCAGTCTGTTCCTTACTTAGTAGGCCCGCAACAAGTCTCAGTCGAAAGGAAGGGGGACTGTCAGGGGTGGGGGGGCGAGCATCATAATGAAGTCTTCCTGGCAGCCTTAATCTGTCCCTGACAGGATCACCAAGTTAATGGATCAATGTAATGGCATTACATTGATGTGTATGTGCAATCAAATGATGGCTCATACAAGTAGCATAGTGGGGGTAAAAAATTATAAAACCAAAGTTTTAAAAAAGTTTAAAAAAAAAAAAAAAACAAGTTAAAATATTTGGTATTGCCTCATGTGAAATTGTCCGTGATAAAAAATTGTCTTGAAATTGTATGGTGAAAGATTTAAATGAAAAGAAAAAAAATTCCAGAATGCTAGGAAATATATGGTTCCCTGATGACCATTCCTGTCACTGTCTCGAAGAAAATACCCAATAACTGGCCACAATGGTGACTTGTGTCAGCAAGTAAATTAAAATAAGGACATTCTCAGGCAAACCCATTTGTCTTTTACTGGAAGCAACGGAACTGTCCAGATTAGAAGCAAATCCCCATAGCAAACCTCTCCTGCTCTGGACAGTTCCTGACATGGACAGAGGTGTCAGCAGAGAGCATTGTGATAAGAACTGCTGATAAGAACTGAAAGGATTAAGATTTTTAAATGGAAGTAATTTACAAATCTGTTTAACTTTCTGGCACTAGTTGATTTAGGAATAAATTATTTTCCACTGGAGTACCCCTTTAATCCAACTTTGATATCTCCTGGATTTCTTTTACAGAATGTAAACTGCTTTGATTTCATGTCTGGCTTCGTAACACTTCATTATAAAATAAATGCATAAATATAAAAATGTAAATATTAACATACTGTCTGGTGGTTTAAGACATTAGTATCTTGCTGCTAGGGATTGTTGTGTATTGCACATCATTTCTTCTCTGGGTTTCCTTGTGGGGACAGACCCTGAACTTGCCAGAAACAAATATACACTACATAGTCTGAGGAAGCTTCTTTCTCTGTGACATGTAGATACAAATCAATACAAATGGCAAAAAGGCTCGGCACTGTGAGAATTGCTGCTCTCTGCCCTGCTGGCATTTACAATATTGCTTTAATTTCATATGGCAAAATAAAAAATAGGAGACAGAGTGAAATGAACTGAGCTGTTATCCTAAAAGATGTAGAAACATCTTCAATATAACAGAATGTGGATTAAATTCCAGCATTATCATATTTCCTATGCATGTTTCCTCTTGCCAATATGTTTTGCATCTAGTATCATTTTTAAAAAGAATACGGCACTAAAAGTATCACAGTTCTGCAGTCTCCTATTGTCTATGAGATTTATAACTTTAATATGATTGTGTGCACTGCTGAATGTAATAGTTGATGTAGTATGAGTCATGATAATTGGATTATCTCTGTCTCTATTATAGATACCATGTCTCCTACTTGTCTTTCAGGCTCCAGAGGTCATCGGTAAAAATAAATCACCAATTTAGATGAACTGTTTCAAATATAGATGGCATCTGGGTGTTGACAACAATAACATCTTGGTAAAGGTTATATTTTGTTCCTCTTCTAGTAATGGACTAAATGTTTTCCCTGCAAATAATCTTCAATTTTGAAATTGTTCGGTTTTTGGTGTGTGCTGAGAAGGTCTCAAAGTGGCACATGCGACTGACAGACTGTTATTGGAGCATGTAAGTGAGACATACTATCATGGGGCATATGAAATGCTCACACTATAAGGGTGCATTCCCACCTTGCATATACGCAGCATATTTCACGCTGCGCAAAATTTATGGCAGCAGCGGGAAATACGCTGCATATTCCTCGCTCACTATACACACAGGGCTTTCCGGTGACAGCCCTATGTGTCACTGTCACGCCGGCACACGGCCCCGCCTCCAAAACTCACTACAAGCAAAGGGCTGCTGCCAGAAAGCCCTGTGTGTATAGTGAGCGTGAAGTACGCTGCGTATACGCCAGGTGGGAACGCACCCTTATGGAGGAACAATAGAGGGAGCATAGGTTACAGATTGTGATGAGTGAATCAATTTGAAACAAATTAAACTTGTTTTAAATATATTGTAACTCATAGTTACATAGTTAGTATGGTTGAAAAAAGACATACATCCATCAAGTCCAACCAGGGAATTGAAGGTAAGGGTGTAAGGGGATAAGGGGAAGGGATGTAGTTTTATAATTCTGCATAAGCATTAATGTTATTTTTTTCCAGAAATGTATCTAACCCTGTTTTAAAGCTGTTAATTGTTCCTGCTGTGACCAGTTCCTGAGGTAGACCGTTCCATAAATTCACAGTCCTCACGGTAAAGAAGGCGTGTCGCCCCTTTAGACTAAACCTTTTCTTCTCCAGACGGAGGGAGTGCCCCTCGTCCTTTGGGGGGTTTAACCTGGAACAGTTTTTCTCCATATTTTTTGTATGGGCCATTTATATACTTATATACGTTTATCATATCCCTCCCTTAAACGTCTCTTCTCAAGACTAAACAATTGTAACTCCTTTAATCGCTCCTCATAGCTAAGATGTTCCATGCCCCATATTCACTTTGGACTTTATGAGTCAGTTCCTACTTCTGTCAGGCCCAGGTCAGTGCTTCCTGTGCAAGCTCTAGTGACTGTTTAGTGATTACTAAAGCGCCAAAGGTTTTCCTTCACAGCCCTTAGTGATTACTAAATGGTAACTAGAGGGTGCCCAGAAAGACACTGGTTTGGGAGCAATGAGCAGTGAATATATTGACACCCTTCCTTAAACAAAAGGCATACAGTGTATATTGTGATGAAGTGGCAAGGAAAGGGTGCATTTTCTGGACTCACTCTGAAGAATCCCTCACCTGGGGCCTAAGTAATCAGGCAGCAGACAGGGGAGGTGTTGAAAAGGAAGAGGCTCAGTCTGATATGGGCTCTCCCTTGGAAACAGCAGGTCACTGTAAGGGGGAGCCAGGGGGCCCTGTTGGAAGCACACAGCAGAAGCTGTGAGTGGCCCAAGTGACAGAGTAAACTGTGAGTAATCAGGTTGCAGGTGGCAGATGTTTTAACTGAATGAGGGGAGCTCATCAGTTAGTAGACAGGGCATGCTGAGAGTTGTAGTCAGTGACCAGATGGTCTAGGACTTTATTTTGTTCCTGTTTTATGTTTTGTTTTACCTGCAACCTGCGTAAATAAAGCTGGCGAGGTGCCAGACTTGTATGCTGATCTGTTGTCTGGCAAGTTATTTCGTGGAAATGTGTCCAGTGGCAAGTGACCAGGACGATCCCAAAGGTCTATGTGCCCTATCGCGAGATCTTATGTATTCCACTACCGTGACTCTAGTGTGAATACTGCGACTTCCAGTGAGAGAAGCAAGTGCAACATGGTTTGCGGCCAGTACACGAGGAATGAGGAAAGAATAATCATCAGTGTAAGTATAATAGTGTAATACTTTTGTACATAATAACATGAGAAAAACTTCAAAACTACAATTCCCAGCATGCCCAGACAGCAAACAGCTGTCTCGGCATGCTGGGAATTGTAGTTGCGTACCTACACCTGTTGCATAACTACATCTCCCAGCATGCACGGTCTGTCAATGCATGCTGGGAGTTGTAGTTTTGCAACAGCTGGAGGCACGCTGGTTGGAAAATACTGAGTTAGGTAACAGGACCTAACTGAAGGTTTTACAACCAGTGTGCCTCCAGCTGTTGCAAAACTACAACTCCCAGCATGCACAGTCTGTCAGTGCATGCTGGGAGTTGTAATTTTGCAACAGCTGGAGGTTTGGCCCCCCACCCCTATGTGAACGTACAGGGTAAATTCATACGGGAGGGTTTACAGTGAGTTTCCGGTTTCAAGTTTGAGCAGCTGCAAATTTTCCGCCAGAGCGCAAACGCCTAGCGGGTAACTCACTGTACTAAATTGATGATTTGCACAGGGGTGGCTGATTTTACAGCGGTTCTGACATAAACGCAAAAAAATAAATACCCACATGTGACCCCGTTTTGGAAACTACACCCCTCACTGAATGTAACAAGGGGTATAATGAACTTTAACACCCCACAGGTGTTTGACGAATTTTCATAAAAGTTGAATGGAAAAAAAAATAAAAAGATTCACTAAAATGCTGGTGTTACCCAAAATTTTTCATTTTCACAAGGGAAAATAGGAAAAAAGACCCCCAAAAAGACCCCATTTCTTCTGAGTATATAAATACCCCATATGTGGATGTAAAGCGCTCTACGGGTGAACTACAATGCTCAGAAGAGAAGGAGCTCCATTGGACTTTTGGAGGGAAAATTTGTCTGTAATTGAAGGCCACGTGTTTTTACAAAGCCCCCATAGTGCCAGAACAAGGAACCTTCCCCACATGTGACCCCATTTTAGAAACTACACCCCTGTCGGAATGTCATAAGGGGTACAGTGAGCATTTACGCCCCACAGGTGTCTGACAGATTTGTGGAACAGTGGTCCATGAAAATGAAAAATTTTATTTTTTGTTTGCACAGCCCACTGTTCCAAAGATCTGTCAAACACCAGTAGGGTGTAAATGCTTACTGTACCCCTTATTACATTCCAACGAGGTGTGTAGTTTCCAAAATGGGGTCACATGTGGGGGGGAGGCTCCACTGCTCTGGCGCCATGGGGGGGCTTTGTAAACGCACATGGCCCCTGACTTCTATTCCAAACAAACTCTCTCTCTAAAAGCTCAATGGCGCTCCTTCTCTTCTGAGCATTGTAGTGCGCTCGCAGTGCACTTGACATCCACACTGGGGTATTTCCAGTGGGGTTACAAATTTTGGGGGGCGTTTTGGGGAAACCAGCATTTTAGTGAAAAACATTTTATTATCAAAAAGTTGTCAAACACCTGTGGGGTGTTAAGGCTCACCATACCCCTTGTTACATTCCTTGAGGGATGTAGTTTCCATAATAGTGTGCCATTTTTTTTTCTGTCCTGGCACCATAGGGGCTTCCTAAATGTGACATGCCCCCAAAAACCATTTCAGAAAAACTCACTCTTCAAAATCCCATTGTCGCTCCTTCCCTTCTGAGCCCACTGAACACTTTACATACACATATGAGGTATTTCCTTACTCAAGAGAAATTCACAATAGTGCACCTAAATTCCTGTATTGTATTATTCTAATTGTTACACATCCACATCGTTTATATGGTGTAGGATGCCATTGTGGCACTTGTAGTCGGCTGCAGGCATCCTCCATTGTATGCATTTTTATGTTGGGGATTGTCCTCAGCAACAGACCACAAGGGCAGGATCTGCTCTCCCAGCATAAATGCACAACTGCATTTGGGGTTGAACACCTCCTGCCATTTGAGACCACGTCTTTGTTGTTGTTTAAACCATACTAAATATGTACCATTTTTGCGCTGTTGTCCCATCCACAAACAATTTCTAAAACCATAACTATTATAAATAGTGGTAACTATTATGTAGCCCTTATATGGATGATCATTTGGATTAATCTTTGTTTCTATAAAAATTCTAAACCATTGGTCATTTGCTTTGCTTTAATTAAACAGCATCTTTTGAGTGTATTTTTATCTTATAAGGTTCAGCCAATCATTCTACCTGAGAAAATGTATTGAAAATGAATAACTGAATAATAATAACAATGAATAATGTGTGCTGTGTGACTGATAGGGACCTCCAAAGTAATTGGGTCCCATTTATATCCTATTTTCTTCATACTTCCTTTAAAAAAAAAATGCTTCTGGGCCCACTGTGCTATTGAAATCTACTAGAAAAAGAAGAAATTAAGAAGGAGTTATGCCCTCAGTTCATTTTAGTTTAATGAAGACTGTTTTGCTCTCTCATAGCTGGATATCAGTGACACCTTGCATTATAGAACCCACATTGTATTCTCTTAGAGAGAAATATCCATGACAGGAGTCAAAGCTTAGAACATGAACATCTATGGTGCTGTCTCTGCAAATCAATATGAAAACCCTCTTAGGGCATTTTGCAGGCCAATTTAGAACAAATACAATTCATTTATACAACGCTGTGTGCGTCCATTTGAGCAGGGCAAGCTGCCAGCATGGAAAAGAAATTCTAACCGGATCTTAACATCCCATACTCCACAAAACCAATTTTATCTGATAAATGTCTGTCTTCTGGAATCAGAGAGGAGGTCGGCCGGGCAGAAGAGTAATTTTGGGTGATAGGGAAAATGGAATGAAAAACATGCTGTGAACCTAGGTAAGGTGACGCTTTTTATTATTTGCTTTACACAGTTGTTACAATAACAATGTGCTGTTTTACAAGTGTGAAAGCCTCTGTCTGAGCAAATATACTGTATAACTAGTCATAGATTGTTCTTAATATTCTAACATATTTCTTTCGAATGTAAATCAATGATTTTTATATTAATAGAAGGGTTACGACATCAAGAAAACATAATTTCTGAATGAGAACCTGCTGGTGGTCAGATTCTCATGACAATTGTAGCAGAGGATCGGTGCAAACTATAGTTGGCCTTATTATGGGATTACATGCTTCTCATTCATAGTTGTGCCAAAAGAAGCAGTTCTTTCAATGGCTCTATACACATTAACAGAATGGAGTCCTTCTATAGTGTCTCTGTGCCCTCTGCCACAGCCTTTTCCAGTTCCAGCTATAGCACTATATGAAGGGTTGAAGTCTCCTACAAACTTGCAAGCTTGGCTTCTCTCTGGGTTGACATGTCTTACAGTGATTAACATACTCCCCAGAACTGAGTCCTTTCCAGGCTGACAGTATACTTAGCCCATGCAACTTCAACAACAGCATGCACAGAGCACCACAGGCTGTCCCTTACAGTCTATCCCAGACAAAGGGGGAGATGTATCAAAACCTGCGCAGTGGAAAAGTTGACCAGTTGACCATAGCAACCAATCAGATGACTACTTTAATTTATAAAAAGGCATGTGAAAAATGAAAGAAGCAATCTGATTGGTTGCTACAGGCAACTGCTCAACGTTTCCTTCGCACAAGTTTTGATAACTCTCCCCCAATTACTCTAAAGCAGCACAATTCCATATTTCAGCTTGCTTTCTGCTCCTCGAGGACGTTCTCCTGGCCTTGCTAGGTGATCTCACAATAGCAACTCTGACTTATGAGTATCATAAATTTACACTGATGACCCACTGTCACGATTCGGCTGGCTGGAGGTGGATCCTCTGTGCCAGAGAGGGATTGGCGTGGACCGTGTCGGTGGACCGGTTCTAAGTTGCTACTGGTATTCACCAGAGCCCGTCGCAAAGCGGGATGGTCTTGCAGCGGCGGTAGCAACCAGGTCGTATCCACCGGCAACGGCTCAACCTCTCTGACTGCTGAGATAAGCGCGGTACAAGGGAGTAGACAAGAGCAAGGTCGGACGTAGCAGAAGGTCAGGGCAGGCAGCAAGGATCGTAGTCAGGGGCAACGGCAGGAGGTCTGGAACACAGGCTAGGAACACACAAGGAAACGCTTTCACTGGCACAATGGCAACAAGATCCTGCAAGGGAGTGCAGGGGAATTGAGGTATAAGTAGGGAAGTGCACAGGTGAAGGTACTGATTAAAACCTCATGCGCCAATCAGTGGCGCACCGGCCCTTTAAATCGCAAAGACCCGGCGCGCGCGCGCCCTAAGGAGCGGGGCCGCGTGCGCCGGGACAGCACAGACGGGGAACGGGTCTGGTAAGCGAGTCGTGATGCGCATCGCGAGCGGGCGCATCCCGGATCGCGAATTGCATCGCGGCTGGGAACATTATCGCAGCGCACCCGGTCGGCAGGTCTGACCGGGGCGCTGCGAATGGGAGAACGCTGTGAGCACTCCGGGGAGGAGTGGGGACCCTGAGCGTTCGGCGTAACACCCACTAACTGAATTCTAGCTTACAGTTCAATTCCTCTCACGCATAAAAAACAAAAAAAAACAACCACCCAGGCCTCCATCTAAGGCTGGGTCCACACTACATTTTGTCCCATACGGGAGCGCATACGGCAGGGGGGAGCTAAAAGCTCGCGCTCCCGTATGTGACCGTATGCGCTCCCGTATGTCATTCATTTCAATGAGCCGACCGGAGTGAAACGTTCGGTCCGGTCGGCTCATTTTTGCGCCGTATGCGCTTTTACAACCGGACCTAAAACCGTGGTCGACCACAGTTTTAGGTCCGGTTGTAAAAGCGCATACGGCGCAAAAATGAGCCGACCGGACCGAACGTTTCACTCCGGTCGGCTCATTGAAATGAATGACATACGGGAGCGCATACGGTCACATACGGGAGCGCGAGCTTTTAGCTCCCCCCTGCCGTATGCGCTCCCGTATGGGACAAAACGTAGTGTGGACCGAGCCTCACTAGGCATAGCTTCAAGCTGTCCCATTTGTGTCAGGAAAGTCCCAGGATTTGGGACCCTGTCCTGAGCAATTTAAATGTTCAGGCAAAAACAGGACAGTTGCGCAATGGCCCTTACTTATATACTGCTCCCTGTCTGCGGCCCCATTCTTTGGAAAAATATAGCTCTGCTCCCCCATTCTACCATACCTGTGAGCTGGCTGGATGGCTTCCCCATCTGTAACATGGCTTCCTATAGAGTATGTGATGATACAAGTCACTCTACCTCCTTGCCTGATGGAACCGGATGGAGGACCTGTATTGTCACATGCTTCCCCATAGTACCTTCATCTAATGGACAGGGAAGCCATCCAGCCAGCACATAGGTACTTCAGGCATAGCTACAATTTTTTTTAGCTACATTTTTACAGAGAACAGGGTGCAGTATATAAGTAAGTGCCATCAATCCTACATATGAACATATAGGGAGAAAAACTACTTACAGGAAGTAAACTACCTACAGGGGATCCTATACACAGATGGAAAACTATCTATAGTGGCATCTTTTCAGTGATGACATATATACAGAAAATTTAGATAAAAAAAAGTCCTATGACAAGCCACACACCCCATAACCACACCCATAATGTGTTACATTCTTCTTTGTGAAAGCCAAAGTGTTTCTGAATTATTTTTTCAAATGTTGTCAAATATGATTGAGATCACTTCTAATTGACAAGATTTTAAAGATGTCCTTATTGTTAAAAAACAGTGCATAAAGGGTTTTGTGCTACTCTTGTGCACTTTTTAGTGTAATAATCCTGTTGCTACTTCCTAAACTGTGATCATTTTGGTCTGCTTTAAAAAAGACATTGTTTCTTCAGATATCTCTGTGCGCGCAAAAACACCGGCAGTAAAATAACCTGTTAGTTACCACCAGGCCCGATCACCCATAGCCATATATGTTGCTGTAACTTTGATATTAACTTCTGACATCAGTTCCTGACACAGACAAAGATGTCAGCAAAGAGCACTGTGGTCAGACCTAAAAGAATTATACAACTTCCTCTGGAGCATACAGCAGCTCATAAGTACTGGAATGATTAAGAAGTCATTTTTCAATCTGTTTAAATTCCTGGCACCAGTCATTTGAAAAAAAATTGTTTTCCATCAGAGTACCCCTTTGAGGATGTATGTAGTGAGCAACTGACATGAGCTTGCTCCTAGGAGATTTTAGTAGCCAGGGGCTGACCCTAATAGCCTCCATGTTTTGCTTACCACTACCAAATATTAATCATTTAGATGCCCACTGTCAAAGTTGACAAATTGACACATGGGAAACCAATACTTTTTATAATAAATTATTTATTATTTATTACAGTTTTAGAACACACTATGCAGTGCACATTGTATCTTATTTAGAGCAGCAATGTTTATCAAATATTTTATGTTAATATTTAGAGATGCGCAATTTTTTTTTAAATTTGATTCGGCAAAAATTTGTTTTGATCCGAACTTATTTGTGGTAAACCGCTATTAACTCCTTAACGACGAAGGACGTATATTTACATCCTCCGCCGGCTCCCGCGATATGCTGCGGGGTAATACAGGACATCACCGATCCCAGGAGGGACCTTACCTGCATCCTCAGTGTCCAATCGGCGAATGACTGCTCCGTGCCTGAGATCCAGGCAGGAGCAGTCAAGCGCCGATAACACTGATCACAGGTGTGTTAATACACGCCAGTGATCTGTGTAAAAGATCAGTGTGTACAGTGTTATAGGTCCCTATGGGAGCTATAACATTGCAAAAAAAAAAGTTAAAAAAAATGTGATAATAAAGATCATTTAACCCCTTCCCTAATAAAAGTTTGAATCACCCCCTTTCCCCATTAAAAAAATAAAACAGTGTAAATAAAAATAAACATATGTGGTATCGTCTCGTGTGTAAATGTCCAAACTATAAAAATATTTCATTCATTAAACCGCCCGGTCAATGGCTTACACATAAAAAAAGTCCCAAAAAGCGTATTTTGGTAACTTTTTTTACCTTTAAAAATGAATGAAAGGGGTGAAAAAGTAAGATCCAAACAAAAATGGTACTGATAAAAACTTCAGATCATGACACAAAAAATGAGCCCTCATACCGCCCTGTACCTGGAAAAATAAAAAAAAGTTATAGGGGTCAGAAGAAGACATTTTTAAACGTATACATTTTCCTGCAGTTGGTAATGATTTTTTATAGAAGTACCACAAAATTAAACCTGTATAAGTAGAGTACCATTTTAATCGTATGGACCTACGGAATAATGATAAGGTGTCATTTTTACTAAAATATGCACTGCGTAGAAACGGAAGCCCCCAAAAGTTACAAAATGGAATTTTTTTTTTCTGTCGCATAATGATTTTTTTTCTGTTTGGCCATGGATTTTTGGGTAAAATAACAAATTTTATTGCAAAGTAGAATTGGTGATGCGAAGAATAAGCCATAATATGGATTTTTAGGTGGAAAATTGAAAGGGTTATGATTTTTAAAAGGTAAGGAGGAAAAAACAAAAATGCAAAAACTGAAAAACCTGGCATCCTTAAGCTATTTCTGGGATACAGAGAGCCTCAATAGGGGTGTAGAACACGTTGCCTTGCCGTAACACGCATAGGGAGTGTGCTGTGTTAGTGAAATAATACTGTTATTCAATATGACATATAGATTATAGGCATCGCAATTAGAATCACTGCCGCAGAGCGTCACAATGGCAGAGCCTGGTAATTGGACTAAGCAAAGTTTAAATCCCTTTTTGGTGCCAGCAGCCTCGGTAATTCCAGCTCCAACAGCTAGAGGGAGGTTGTGTGTTACCAGAGCTCCAGACTTCCAGGAACTAGGCCAAAGCCAGCAGAGTTTCCAACTAGCATCATCCCAGGAGTGTGGCAGCCTCTCTGGGAGAGCTTCCTGCATGGAATGCCTGGCCTCCACTCCCCGTTTTAGGCTGGCGGGGGGTTGAGAGCAGTCTGCTACAGCCAACCTTCCGGCCTGTGGGAGAAGATCAAGCAGAGTCTGTAGCAATACAGGCTCTGCTTCCCAGGCAACGGCAAAGAAAAAGCAAAGCAAGAAAACTGTGGCTGATGTGGAGATGTGGGGGAAAAGAGGGCCCAGGGAATCAACAGACACCTTCTGTTCCCATATGACAGCGAGGTTCAAGGAATACGAAGCCTGCGGTAAAGAGCTTCATGCAGCAAGAGAAGACCTGAAGCTGGTAAGGAACCTCCATAACACTGGATCCAAAAAGAAGAGATCAGATTTTAAAAAATGCATGGACTCTTTAAAGCTAGAAATTAAAAAGCTGGAGGAGAGGAGGCAAGAACTGGTGGAAGGCAGTGGTATCTTCAAGGAGAAGCTGCTAAACGAAAGCACATTCGCCATCGTGAAAACCACAGGTAAGGAGGTTGTGGTGGAGAATGATGAAGAGAGTACTGGTGGTGAAGAGGAAGTGCTGTCGGTGAAGGAGCAGGTTAAGGCTATGGAAGATAGTCATGGCAGAGAAGATGGTGAAGTGGCTGGGGGAAGTGAGGGGGGTGCAGAAGCTAATACAGTGGCTAGCAATAGTGTGGCTGCTGGTGTCTGTGTCACCCCCATCCCTGCTTTTCCCCCCAGTGAAGATAATGGCTGGAAAAGTGGAGAAGGTGGTGAAGTGGCTGGGGGTAGTAAGGGGGGTTCAGCAGTGACTGTTTATGGTGTGCCTGTTGGTGCCTGTGTCACCCCCACCCCCAGTTTTCCCCTCAATGAGGATCACCTGGACGCAGCCCAGAGAGTCGCCCTGCGGAGAAGGTGGTGAAGTGGCTGGGGGTAGTAAGGGGGGTTCAGCAGTGACTGTTTATGCTGTGCCTGTTGGTGCCTGTGTCACCCCCACCCCCAGTTTTCCCCTCAGTGAGGATCACCTGGACGCAGCCCAGAGAGTCGCCCTGCCTTCCTCGGATGACAGTGAATGTGAGTCAGATAGTAGCAGCGGTCTCCTGGAGGGTGGGGGTGCTCTGGGCCATTGTCATGCAGGAGTCCCCCACTCGGTTTGGGAACTTTACCTTTGGTGATGATATGGGTCCTGACAAAACTGGAAAGAAGAGGAAGAAAAAAGTAAGGAAAAAACAAAAGAAAGAAGAAGTAACTAAGTTTGTTTTCTCCTCTTTCCAGCAGTCTGGACCTGCTGGTCAGTGGGTTCAGGCTGCTGGGCCCCTGAAACTGCCAGACCCCGTTTCTGAAGTGGAACTGGGCCAGCATGGGGGGTACAGTGGTGCGCTCAAGATGGCAGCGAGTGCTATAGGGGGTGCCTGAGACCACGCCGGGTGTCCTGTCGGTAGGGATGGGCAGGGCATACTCGGGGTCTCTACGTGTTACCAAACTGGCTTAGGGGGCGGTCCCCTGAGCGGCTCTGGTGCTATGCGGCATCTCCCTGTCGGGGGGTGTCCTGGCACCGGGGTCTGTGAGCAAAATCACCCTTTCAGGGGGCGGTCCCCTGGGTGAAAAGGTTGGTGCTGTGGGGGGGGGGGGTGTCCGGGCATCAGACCTTGTCAGCTCGGGAGTGGTCCCCAGGATGGATCTTGTGTCGCAGGTGTCCCCCGCTTGGGAGTAGGTGGTGGGGCGGGAGTGCGCTCAGAGGGGCAGCTCCCACCCAGGTCAATGGCGGTGGTGTCAAGAAAGGGGGCGGGGCAACCTGCGCCCATGCAAAAAGATGTCCCTGAGCCCGTGATGTCGGAGAGATCCAACAAGCCTGCTGCATCTAAACAGATGAGGACGGAGGATGGCCCAGCTAACAAAGGTGAAAGTGTAAATAAGAGCAGTGAATCTAATAAAGGGAAAATGGCCACTGGGAGTAGAAGGAGTGATTGCAGTTTGCAAGTGATGGGTGGCAGCAGTATGGATAAGAGGAGTGCTAGTGGATCAAATGAGAGGGATGCTATTGGAGTGAATGAGAGGGGTGCAAGGGGTGGGAATGAGAGGGGTGCTAGTGGAGTGAATGAGAGGGGTGCTAGTGGAGTGAATGAGAGGAGTGCTAGTGAAGTGAATGAGAGGGGCGCTAGTGGAGTGAATGAGAGGGGCGCTAGTGGAGTGAATGAGAGGGGTGCTAGTAGAGCGAATGAGAGGGGTGTTAGTGGAGTGAATGAGAGGGGGGTTTGTGATGCTAACGACAAGAAAATGGTTAGCGAGGCTTTTGATGCATTTGCAGGTTTGGGGTCTGGTCCGACTGCTCCCCCGGTGGCGGCTGCTTCTCCAAGAAGCTATGCCAGTGTCGCTGCCGGGGGATCTGGGGGGTCCCAGTCTTCATCTGGCTCTGGGAATGGTCAGTTGCAACAGCGCCTCCGAGAGGCTCTGCGTAGGGGAGATGGGTCAATCCAGGTAGAGGGGAGGGGTTCGGTTGACCTGTCTTTCTGGATAGAGAGACACGGGTTGGGGGCCTTCCGAGAGCAGAATGGGGAGGTGGTCTGGTCCCTTCCGACACCCGTGCCGGAGAGTGGTCATAGGAATGTGGTCCGCTTGGTTTGGAGGGGCAAAGATGTGTGCCCACCTAGGGGTAAGGTGGTTGAGCTCCTCCTCAAGATGGAATTCAGGGCAAGTGACATCTTTGCCCTGATTCACCCCTATGGTACCTCCGAGTTCGACATCAGCTTCATTCAGCCGGAGGGGCTGGAGCTCTTCTGGTCGAACTATGAGGTGGTGAAGAGTGAGTCCGGCTGGCTTGATTTTGCCATAAAGGCGGTTTCGCACCAGAACCTGGTCAAGAAAATGACCGTTTTGACTCGTAACGATATCATGACCTGGCTCGGGAGGTACGGTGATGTGACGGACATGCCTAAAAAGAATTTGGATGAGTATGGGATCTGGTTTGGGGCCTGGATGTTTTCCATCAAATCAAAGCATTCGGGGAGCACTGTTGCCCACATCCCTTTGGCTGCTTTTCTTGGGAGAGACAGGATCCAGGTCTTCTACCTGGGGCAGCCCAAGGTCTGTAACAGGTGTGGCAGCCCCACCCACTTTAGTGCAGCCTGTACTGTACAGGTCTGTGCTATGTGTGGTGGGGTAGGTCATCTTGCCGCATCTTGTAGGCAGATCAGGTGCCACCTTTGTGGTGTCTTAGGGCACCCATTTAGTCGTTGTCCTTGCGCCTTTTCCCGTGCAATGGTCGCCTCGACCGGAGAGAGCGTTAATGTTGCCCCGGCTGAGGAGGGCACAAGTGTGGGGGAGGGCGCAACAGGGTCAGTGAGGAGGAAATATCCCGCTAAGCCAAGGCGGGAGGATAGCCGTAGAAGGGATGGGCAACTGGAGGCAGCTCCTTTTCCTGCTCCCGAGGTTAGTCCTGTAATTGCTGAGGCTCTGGAGGATGACATTCTGTATGAGGAGATGAGGAGAATGTCCAATGACGAAGGTGGTGAGGACGTTCTTTCGGATTCCTCCCACTATGAAAGTGTGGATGAGGAGAGAGAGGAGAGGCCAAAAGTGAAGGGCAATAAAAATGGGGAAGAAGAGGTCGGTATCCTCTGTACAGCCCTGTACTGCGGACCGAGCTCAGAGCGGAAGCCTACTGCTGGCTTATGACAGCATTGCCCTCAATAGCATAGTTAGGGAAGCTCGCCTAGAGGATGCCCACATCCGGAGCCCCTCAGGCCACGCGGGTTTAACCTATCATCAAGGTAGCTGTAGGTCTAGACTAGACAGGTTTTATTTAAATGAGGAAGCGGTCTCTTCTACAGTGTTTGAGGTAGAGTTTTCCGACCACTGTTTGATTTCTTTTTCTTTGAATGTTTCATAAACTCCTCGGAATTGCAAAGGTTACTGGAAGCTTAATTCGTCTTTCCTGGAAGAAGCAGAGACAAGAGAAGTCCTTTGAGGATTTTCTATAGAGTCAGGTACCTTTGCTGGGCCTTTGTAGTAATAAGCTGGAGTGGTGGGAGATGTTCAAGAAGCGGGTTGCGCGGTTCTTCCACCAGCTCTCAAGCCTGTATAGGGCTTTGAGGAGGAAACTCGAGCTCCTTGTCTTGACTGAAGGTAGCCGAGACGATATCTCCAGAGTGAAATCTTTGCTGATGAGGTGTCAGTACGATATGCTCAAAACTTTGGTTTTTGAGAGGGATTTCGGGAGGTACCACTCACCCGACCCTTACAGAAACTGCAAGATGTCAGTGAGTAGTAAGTTCATTCCAGGCTATTGTCTCCTGTACCATTTGCTATTCTGCATGTTGAATAAAGCACCGGATTTTACCTGCTACTATTGTGCCGGACCTCATCTATTGTTTGTTTGCTGCACGTGGAGAGGAACACCACCTCTCTGGTCGGAGCACTAGAGCAGCGGTAAGGGGGATCGAGCGGAGGACTTTACATATTACAGGACTGGTTGATAGTACGGGATCCCTGAATCGGTCCAGATCAGGGATCTTGGAGGTCGTCAGATCCAGATTAGGGATCTAGATCAAGACAAGATGTTGGCTTTCCTGGCTGAAACTGTTCCTGATCCAAGGGTAGACCCCTCTCTTGGCGTTTTGGGCGAGGAAATCAGGAAAGAGGAAGTGAGACTGGCAATCGAGGGGCTCATCCCTAAGAAGTCGCCAGGTCCAGATGGCTTAACATATGAGTGGTATAGGATCTTTAAGGAGTCTTAAACTCTCCTCTTGACTGAGGTCTTTAATGAGTGTCTTTCCTCGGGCACTCTGCCAAAGTCAATGAGGAGGTCAGCCCTGATTCTTCTGTCAAAGTCTGAAAAGAAAGAGAAAAAAAATTCTTCTGTCAAAGCAAGGACATGAGTTGTACTTGTGCATCAGGGGGCAGATTTTTGGGCAAAATGGCTGATGTCATTACAAAGTAGAATTGGTGGAGCAAAAAATAAGCAATCATATGGATTTTTAGGTGCAAAATTTAAAATGTCATGATTTTTTAAAGGCAAGGAGGAAAAAACGAAAATGCAAAAACGGAAAAACCCTTGGTCCTTAAGGGGTTTACTTTTGTTTTAAAGGGAATCTGACACCAGGGTGACCCTGTCTCTGGCTCTGCTTTCCGTGCTGATATGTGGGTTCCTTGTTGTGTGCAATGGAGGCGGCTGCTGTAGTATGAGCTGCCCAGATTTCTCTCTTCTCCATTGGGCAGAATAGGGAATTTGAATTGGCAGTGAGACAGAATTTGCATTGGCGGCGAGACACCTGCTCCTTGACGCTCAAGTACACCTCATGTCCTTGCTATAAGGGCATGCTGAGAGTTGTAGGCGGGGCTGGTGACAAGTTTGTCACCTGCCTCCTGCTGCACAACTACAACTCCCAGCATGCCCTTACCATAAGGGCATTCTGGGAGTTGTAGTTGTGCGGTGGTGGGCAGGAGACAAGCTTGTCAATTGCCTGCACCGCACAACTATAACTACCAGCATGTCCTTACTGTAAGGGCATGCTGGGTGTTGAAATCATGCAGCAGGGGGTAGGTGACAAGCTTGTCACTCGCCCGCACAACTCCCGCACCACATGACTACAACTCCTAGCATGCCCTTACTGTAAGGGCATGGTGGGAGTTGTAGTTGTGCAGCGGAGGGGCAGGTTACAAGCTTGTCACTTGCCCGCACATCTCCCGCACCACATGACTACAACTCCCAGCATATCCTTTCTGTAAGGGAAGGCTGGGAGTTGTGGTTGTGTGGCAGGGAGATGCGCGGGCAGGTGACAATAAGTGTATTAACCTATTATTCTTTTTTTTTCTCATTTCTGATCCGTGTATCCTGTGGACTACTTCAGATTCGATGGACTACGTCAATGACCAGCATGTTTTGTTTTTTTGTTTTTTTCGTTTAATGTTAATAAAATGGTTAACGAAGGCTTGTGGGGGAATGATTTTTTGGAATACATTTTTGTTGAAACGTGTTGTGTTTTGTTTTTTAAATTTACTTGACAGGCTTCGTAGTGGAAGCTGTTTTATAGACGTTCAATACTAAGCCGGGCTTAGTGTTAGCCACAAAAACAGCTAGCGCTAACCCCCAATTATTACCCTGGTACCCACCGTCACAGAAGTGCTGGCCAGAGCTGGTAGCAACAGGCCCGGAGTGTCAAAAATGGCGCTCCTGGGCCTAGGCGGTGACAGTCTGGAGTTATTTAGGCTGGGGAGGGCCAGTAGCAATTGTCCTCGTCCACCCTGGTAACATCAGCGTGTTGATGCTTGGTTAGTATCTGGCTGAAAATAAAAATAGGTGGAACCCTATGCATTTTTTTTCAAATATTTTATTATTTTTGCAAAAAAAACATGTGTGGTTCCCCGTATTTTTATTCTCAGCCAGATACCAACCAAGCAGCAATAGCCTAACGTTACCAGGGTGGGTGACGACGAATGTTACTGGCCCTACACAGCCTAAATAACACCAGCCTGTTACCGCCTAGGCCCAGGAGCGTCATTTTTGATGCTCTGGGCCTGTTGGTACCGGCTCTTCCCGACACCCCTGTGGTGGTGGAAACCAGGGTAATAATTGCGGGTTAGCGCCAGCTGTTTTTGTGGCTAACGCTAAGCCTTGGCTTAGTAACGGACTCCATCTATAAGATGGCTTCCACTACTAATCCTGTCAAGTAAATAAAAAAAAAAAAATGGCACGTTTAAAAAATAATTAAACCAAGAAAACTCTCCTCCCCAAGTCCACGTCAACCATTTTATTAAAATTAAATTAAAAAAACTCTGGTAATTGTGCTTCTTTGAATCTAAAGAAGTCCACAGGATACACAGATCTGAAATTAGAAGTAAAAAAAATCAAAGAAAAAATAGGTTAGTACATTAAAGGGGAAAAAAGTGGGAAAAAATTAATAAACACACACATACACACACTCATATATATATAGATCAATCCTATTTTTTTCAAAGCTGCAAAGTAGTGTTCTGCAGTAATTTATTGGTTTTTGCTGATGTGTGCTAAAAAATTGTATTCAAAAGCAATTTGTTTTGTTTTTTTTGCTTATGTGAGCCAAATTTATCAACCCCATGTGATAATATGATAATTATGTCACATATAAGCAAAACTATAGCCCAAAAAAATGGCTACATAACTCACTTACCTAATCAACAATGATAAATGTCCCCATATGAGTTTAACAGGAAAAAAACGTAAAAGTGCTGAGTGCGTATAAATTAGACTTAGGATGACAAAATATGCCCCAGTATGGTTACATCTGAATTAGATGTTAAAAGCAGGTGTGTAGGTATTTCTGGCCTTTAACAATAACTGGCTCCTATGAGTTTAACATGAAAAAACTTAAAAGCGCTGAGCGCGCATATATTACACTTAGGGTAGCAAAACACGCCCCAGTACGGTTATGCCTGAATTAGGCATTAAAAACAGGTGACTAGTTCTTTTAGTGCTCACACTAACTGTCCCCTATTAGCTTTAGAGTAATACACCCATGTACACTTGCAACATAAAGTATACTCTATCTCTCTCTATCTCTCAATCTCCTGTCCCTGTCTATCTGCCTGCAGTGATGTGAACTTCAGGTGAATTGATTCGCCACTGTAAAGATCTTTTTTTCTCAGTAACACATACAGACAGACACTGTCTGCTCTCTCAGGAATACATCCCAGCAATGGTTGTCTGCAGCGATGGCTGCCGAATATATAGGGCTGAGACATTACATGGCTGGCTGGCTGCTGATAGGCTGCATGCCGCATGTGATTCTGGGTGATCCCGCCTGCCCGCCTTCCCAGAGTTCCTTGCCCCATGTCCTCACACGTGTATTCGCCATTTTAGATCCCCTGGAGCCTGGACTGCACTAAATGGAGCTTAATGAAGCAATTTGTTTTATCAAATTGCTGCGATATTCAGGTTTGTTACATATCTAATTTTTCAGGACATTCATAACGACTTCGGATTCGTCCGATTCGATTCGCTCTGCTCATCTCTATTAATATTATTTAGTAATAAAAAATATCAATGATTTGATGAGTAAACAGGAAAAAGGAAATCTTAAAATATTATTAAAAAAAATTCATAATAACCTTTCTGTGAGATTTTTGTTATATGGGGGTGAGTTGGAGGAGGCTATTTGCTTAGACTATTAAAGTCTAAGCAAGTGGAAGCACGGATTCCAACATCAATGATTTGACTCGTCTTGTGATCACAAGAAAAGCTTTAAAAGATAACAAAGGTTCTTTATCATTCCAGACATAGCTCAGTGTTTAGTGTTTCCTTACTCTGGCAGTTTTATATGCAATAAAAACAGGTTAAGATTGTTTACCATTTCAGAGAAACTATCCAAAGCCCAGCAACTATATCACAAAAGAAGCCTAACATATCAGAGCGTATGTATGTGTCAAAATGTTCTGCACAATATTCAAATGGCATCTTGACAATCCCCTGTACAGAGTTTGTATTAGAAATAAATCTTAAAGTAGCTTATCATTTTTGGCTTAATACACTATGGTTAGAAAAAGCTGCTGAAATATATTTAATTTCCAAAGCAATATTGCAAAATAAATGTATGTCCTTAAAGCATAGTTGGAAATTTTTTGGAAAATTCTACAAAAAATGTTAAAGCAACCCCTAAAATACTTACAGTGTTCCACAGTGACAGTCAAAGTGTCCCTATAAGCTAGCAGCATATTTATCATGTTCCAGTACAGAGTATTTTAGACCTCCAGTAACACACACATCTAGCAATTTTTAGTAGATTAATGACTATTATTATTTTATTACTAGTCTTATTGTTAAAAAAAATAAACAAAATGTTTTTTTTTTAAACCTTCTACAGTGACATATTTTCAAAAGACCTCTTCTTCAAGAAGACTGCCCCCTTATTCAAACCAGATTCCATATGGCACATTTTAAATCCACTATGCATTATACAGTATGTAGTATTCATTTTCTTTGAAATTTTTCTTTGAGGAAAAGCTAATGGAAGTGCTGAAATGCTGAGGTTTGTAGTTCACTATTTGTTTCTGTTCATAATCTGGTTACAGTGGTCATGGTGGTTGAAGTACTTTCACAATTACTCCCACACTCCTTAAAGGGTACCTCTCGTCAAATAAACTTTTGATATATTTTAGATTAATGAATGTTGAATAACTTTCCAATAGCATGTTAATGAAAAATATGCTTCTTTCTATTGTATTTTTCCCGATCAGTCCTGTCAGCAAGCATTTCTGACTCATGCTAGAGTCCTAAACACTCAGAGCTGCCAGCCTGCATTGTTCACAGCCAAACAGGCTGTGAACAAAGCAGGCTGGCAGCTCTGAGTGTTCTCCTTTGTGAGCAAAGCAGACTGGCAGCTCGTAGTGTTTGGGACTCCAGCATGAGTCTGAAATGCTTGCTGCCAGGATTGGTAGGGAGACCCCTAGTGGTAATTTCTTCAAAGTGGAAAATGAAATAGAAAGAAGCATATTTTTTTAATAACATGCAATTGTAAAGTTATTCTGCATACATTAATCTATAATATATCAAAAGTTTTTTTTTGATGAGAGGTACCCTTTAATCTTAGAAGACACACATCATGGAGTTTTGGTAAAAACTCCTAAGGAAAAGTTGACTTTAATTCTTGTGCCGACATACAGTGGGGAAGAACTTCACCATTGTCCTTTTCCACTGTATGACAGCACAAGAATAAATGACTAAGGGGGTCCGCCTCCGAAATGCTGTCGCGTCCATGGCTGGGAGAGTCAGACAGAGGCAAAGACTGCTGCATGCCGTCCCTGTATCTAATATTTTAAAAAGATTTGTTATACTGCGTTTGAAAGAAATAAAAGAAACAGAAACATAATATCCATGGATCAGTGAGTGATTGCCCTATTGGGTACTACATTCAGTATGAACTGTTTATTTCTGTGCTACTTCCCTTCACATTTACATTTTGAACAGCACAAGAATAAAAGCATCAATATTATGAACACATCAGCCACGTGTGATTATTTAATTCTACCGGTGAGTGCAACCCCAAGCTGACTTTTCCTTAGGAGTTTTTTGCAAAACTCCATGATCTTCTAAGCCCTCTCACCGTTCCTTATGGGACCCTGTATTGGCAAATTGCAGCTCCTACTTTCCCAACATCTCAAAAGAGTTAATAGTGTTTGCGTAGACGCATAAGGTTAGCACTTTTAACTGTAAAACAATCTAATATTTGTTTCTGCTGTAAGGATAACGGTACTAGATTAGTGCCTTCCGCTGTTCTTTTTTTTTTTTTTTTTTTTTTTTTTATCTTGATACACATTCCTTAACCCCTTAAGGACCAATTCAAATAAACCTGTACGCCCCTGAAAGACCAGGCCTGATTTTTTCAAATCGGGGATGTCTGTCTTTATTAGAGAATAACTCTGGTAACGTTTTGCTTATCACGATAATTCTGACAATGTTTTTTTGTCACAAGTTTTCCTTCATGTACATAGTAAAAGTAAGCCGATATCATTTTAAATTTTTTTTTCCAATGCAAAAAATCATGAATTTAAAAAAAAAAATTAAGATTTTTTGCTATTTTAACACTAATAGGTTGCATATATTTATACTTACTGACCAAATAGTTTATGAAACTTATACTTTCAGATGTCTACTTTATTTTGACAGCATTTTTTTGTTTTTTATTAACATTTTAAATTAGTTAGAAGCCTAACAATTTAACTTGAAATTTCGAAAAATTTTGAAAATTTGAAAAGTACATCTTTTTTTATGTGCTAAGCAGTTTGCAGAAATTTGAAGGTGGTAGGCCATAGGAACCCCCCCCCCCCCCAAATGACCCCATTTTAAAAACTAGACCCCTCAAGGTATTCACTAGGGGGTGCAGTGAGTATTTTAACACCATAGTTTTTTGGCAGGAATTATTACAAAGTCAGTGTTAAAAATTCGAAATTTGCAATTTTTCACAAATGCATCATTTGGGGGGCATATTTTTTGTACATCACTTCAGATATTGCAAGAAATGCACCCTATGTTTTATTAAGTTGCTCGGCCCGTGTTTGGAAATTCCCTCAATTAGGCCATATTTGGTTCCTTGGCCGCGTGGTAGGACCCCAAAGGAGAGGAGCGCCATTTGGCTTTCAGGGCATCATTATATGAATAGTCCCCATTCATACTGCATTTCTGCAGTATAGGTGTCCGCTGTCGTGTCAAAAAAGTGATGCCAATGTATACTGTAGCAGTCTAATTCAGAAATGAATGGAGCTGCTACAGTATACGTCAGCATCACTTTTTTAGACATGATGCAGACGGACACCTCTAACACTGCAGAAACGCAGTTTGAACGGGACGCAGTGTAGGATCACAAAGAGCGCATCCGCAGCATAGTTCACACCGCGGATACCCCCCAGCAGTCACAAGGGCGACATCACTGCTGTGGCTGGGTAGCTCAGTGTGTCCGCTCATGACTGTCGGTGGCAAAGTGGACACACATAGCTACCAAGCCGCAGCAGGGAGCTCATCGTGACTGTTGGCAGGCATCCGCAGCACGTAATATGCTGCCGATGTGCGCCGTGTGATCCTACACATTATACATTTTTATTTTTCATTATATTTAATAAATGTATTTTTATAAATTTTTTACACTTTTTTTGTATTTTTTTACTTTTTTTACACTACTTTTTATACTTAATGTTTTTACACTTTTATTTATTTTATATCTTTTTCACTTTTTTTAAAGCTTTGGAATACTTAGTATTCCAAAGCATTGCACATATATGCAGCCTGCTAGTTTCACACTAGCAGGCAGCATATCAGGACATGCCTCGTCCTTGCAGGCAATAACCAGGGCAGACCTGGGGGTCCTAGTAAAGACCCCCGGATGCCCAGGTAACCAGCAGCACCCCGCGATAGTTGCGAGGTGCTACAGGAGAGAGACAGAGGGAGCCCCTTCCCTTTGTCAAAACTCCTTACAGCTCTCGGTCGCTTCCGACCGCAGCTGTAAGGGTTAAACTGCCAGGACCGAAGTTTTCTTTGGTCCCGGCAGTGTGGCAGGTCCCCGCCCGCCGGGGATTACACACAGCACCCCGCAATCGCTCTGTGGGGTGCTGCAGGGGTGACAGAGGGAGCTCCCTCCCTGTGTCATAACACTTACAGCCCGCGGTCACTTCCAACCGCGGCTGTAAGGGTTAAACTGCCAGGACCGAAGTTTACTTCGTTCCCAGCAGTGCGGCAGGGTCCCAGCTGTGTGTTACAGCTGAGTCCCTGCTGCGATCTCATGGGTGCACTGGGCAGCACCCACGAGAACCAAGGATGAGAATAGACGTCCTGGTGCCGGAACGGCCGCCAGACAGGACATCTATACTCGTCCTTGGTCGTTATCAGGTTAAGCTGGAAGATTTTTAATAGAAGTAATTTACAAATCTGTTTAACTTTCTGGCACTAGTTCATAAAAAAAAAAAAAATCCACCGGAGTACCCCTTTTTCTGGTTAGTTTTATCCTGCAATCCATGTGCTCGTTTTATTTGACGTCTCTAAATTCTCTTCAAAATATCTATATCCTTCTGGAGATATGGTCTTCAGTACTGTGCACAATACTCCAAGTAAGGTCTCACCAGTGTTCTGTACAGCGGCATGAGAACTTCCCTCTCTACTGCTAATACCTCTCCCTATACACCAAAGCATACTGCTAGCATTTCCTGCTGCTCTATGACACTGTCTGTCTACCTTTAATTCTTCTGAAACATTGAATCCTAAATCCTTTTCCTCAGATACTGAAGTAAGGTTTTTACGCCCCAGGTGCATTACCCTACACTTTTTCACATTAAATCTCAGTTGCCAGAGTTCTGACCATCTAGTTAACCTAAACAATTTCCCATGTTAGAGATAAGTTAAGCCTCAATGGACATTGATCAGAAGACTACAGGGAAGAGAAAAACCTAATGGTCAAGACTTTGGGCTTTTTTGGGAAAAGGAGTCATTTTTGCCTAATGTGGTGCTATAGAAATACCATATTTATCGGCGTATAACACGCATTGTTTAGGCTAAAATTTTTAGCCTAAAGTCTAACTGCGTGTTATACGCCGATAAGCCACTGCAGTTCAATGATTTAAAGCGGGTGCTTTAAATCAATGAACTGCAGCGGCTTTTCAGGTGCAGAGACCGCCACCACTGCCGGCTTCTCTGCCCCTGCCTGTCCTGGGGTCTAGAGCCCTGCTGCCGGCCCTTCTCTCCCCCTGACTATCGGTGCCGCTGCCCGTTCTCTCCCCCTGACTATCGGTGCCGGCGCCCCATTGCCGGCGCCGATAGCCAGGGGGAGAGAAGCGGCGCCGGCAAAGGGGCAGTGGCGCCGATAGCCAGGGGGAGAGAAGGGGCAGTGGCACCCCTTGCCGGCGCCGCTGCCCCGTTGCCTCCCCCATCCCCGGTTGTATAATTACCTGTTGCCGGGGTCAGGTCCGCGCTGCTTCAGGGCTCCGGTGTCTGTCCCCTGCGTCGTTGCTATGCGCTGAGAGACGCAATGACGTCACTCGTCATTGCACCGCGCCGTGCAGTGCATAGCAACGACGCATGGGACGCACACCGGAGGCCTGAAGCAGCACGGACCCAACCCCGGCAACAGGTAATTATACAACCCGGGATGGGGGAGGCAACAGGGCAGCGGCGCCGGCAATGGGTGACGCTGCCCCTTCTCTCCCCCTGGCTATCGGCGCCGCTGCCCCATTGCCGGCGCTGCTTCTCTCCCCCTGGCTATCGGCTCCCCATTGCGCCGGCACTAATAGTCAGGGGGAGAGAACGGGCAGCGGCACCGATAGCCAGGGGGAGAGAAGGGCCGGAAGCAGGGCTCTAGACCCCAGGAAAGGCCGGGGGAGAGAAGAGGGCAGGGACGGACCCTCTACCCCTGCCTTTCCTGGGGGTGTATCGGGGTATACGCATGCACACATTGTCCATGTTAAAAGACATTTGTGGCATAGACATATTTTTCATTAGAGCAACCTCTGTGTTTTGTGGTCTTGAACTAACAATTTTAGGCAAGACATGACAGTGAGTACGGTATAATATCTTAACACAACTTCTCAAATGAGACATAAACAAAGAGTTATTTATAGTGAAGTAATAATCCTATTCAGTACCATACTCTTTCTTTATGCTTTGATATGCATTTCCTTTATATTATTTGTATACCTCAGGTGGTCAGAAAATAATAAAAATACAGCAGCAGCAATATCATGCTGGCATGGAAAATAAGAAATATTCATTCCAGAAACTATTTTTTCCCTATTAAAGGACACACTTTCTCTCCAGGATTTTTATTTAATAACATGTGGTATTATTATTGAAGTAGTTTATCCCCTAAAGGACACAGCAAGACAGACAGTTTTTATGTTTTCCTTCTCACTTTTGAGGAGACATAACTCTTCAATAGAGATGTCGCGAATTGTTCGTCGGCAAACAGTTCCCGGCGAATTTAGCATGTCCGCGTTCGCATCGCCGGGCGAACAGATGCAGGGGTGTGGAAATTTTATAAAAAACTACTTGTCCACGGGACTAAAATGGAGCAACATCTACTTGTCCCTCATGACGATCCACTTGTCCGGGCCAATTTTCGCTTTCACGCTCTAATTTTTTCCTCCTCGCCCTATAATAGCCATAACTACCTACTATAAGGATACCTTTTATTTTTTCAATAACATATTCTCTGAACCACAAAAAAAAAAAAAAAAAAAATATATATATATATATATATATATATATATATATATATATATATATTAAGGGAAGTGAAATTGAAATAGTAAAAGATAATTTTGCAGATTTGGTGGTTTTCTTTTCTACGCCATTTACCTTGTGGTTGAGGTAACATGTTAGTTTTATACTTTAGGCCGCCTGATTACAGCAATACCAGATTTGTATAGTTTACGTCATGTTTTACTAATTCTGAACTTTTTCTAATTTTTTTAATTGCCATTTTTTAACACCTGTAGCTTTATTTTTCTTCCGCATACCAGGCTGTATGAGGGGTAAATTTTTTGCGCCATAATCTGTTTTTTGTATCGGTACCATTTGGGTATTGATCTGACTTTTTAAATCGCTTTTTAACTTTTTTTTCTGGGATATTATAAAAATTGCAAATCTGTGGTTTGGTATTTTTTTACATTTACCGTACGGGATACATAATGTTATATTTTAATAGGTTGTACAATTATGCACAAAGCAATACCAAATATGTTTATTTTTATTATGTTTACATGTTTTTATATAGGAAAAGGGAGTGATTTGAACTTTTAACATGGAAGGGGTTAATGCAGCGGTCTTCAAACTGTGGCCCTCCAGATGTTGCAAAACTACAACTCCCAGCATGCCCGGACAGCCAATGGCTGTCCTGGCATGCTGGGAATTGTAGTTTTGTAACATCTGGAGGGGCACAATTTGAAGACCACTGCGTTAATGTGTGTCTTTCAAACTTTTATTAAAACTTTTTTATTTTATTTTATTTTTTACACTTTTTTGACAGATGAATAGAGTTCTATTGAACTCTATTAATCTGTGTGATCTGTGATCCATTGATAGAGCCTAGTCCAGCCAGGCTCTATCAATGATAGAGCCGGTGCATTGCCGTGGAATGAGATTTGCCATAGAATGAGATAGTCCGCCTCCATCACATCCTATTGGCTCACTCTTGTCACGTGACATATTTAAACGTCACGCATCGATGCGCACAGCAGTGTCAGTTTGGCTATCACAGAGAGAGGATCTCCTCTCCCTGTGATAGCTGAAGCTGCACGGAGCTCTCATGTCCTCTGTGGCCCGACAGAAGTTCACACATGTACGCAGCTCATACGGCTGCCTCATATACACTTACTGTTCATCCACAGCGCTATCGGGATCCCTATGCCCGATGGCGCTGTCATCAGTGTGCGTCCCCGCGAGCGTCCCCACGCCCGCAGCTGTACTCCCCGTCCCCCGCAGCTCTACTCCCCGTCCCCCGCAGCTGTACTCCCCGTCGCCCGTAGCTCTACTCCCCGTCCCCCGCAGCTGTACTCCCTGTCGCCCGTAGCTCTACTCCCCGTCCCCCGCAGCTGTACTCCCCGTCCCCCGTAGGTCTACTCCCCGTCCCCCGCAGCTGTACTCCCCGTCCCCCGTAGGTCTACTCCCCGTCCCCTGTTAACGCTCAGGGAGCGATCCACAGCGCTATGGGGATTCCTATGCCCGATGCCGCTGTCATCAGTGTGCATCCCCGCGAGCGCCCCATGCCCGCAGCTCTACTCCCCCTCCCCCGCAGCTCTACTCCCCGTCCTCCGCCCCCCGCAGCTCTACTCCCCGTCCCGTTAACGCTCAGGGAGCGGGGAACAGAAAGTAGAGCATCGGGCGCAGGTAAAGTAGTACTGCGCATGCGCAGCACTACGCGAATAACTTAACCTGCGCCCGATGCTCTACTTTCTGTTCCCTGCTCCCTGAGCGTTTCACAGGACGGGGAGTAGAGCTGCGGGGGGCGGAGGACGGGGAGTAGAGCTGCGGGGGACGGGGAGTACGGCTGCGGGCGTGGGGCGCTCGCGGGGACGCACACTGATGACAGCGCCATCGGGCAACGGGATCCCGATAGCGCTGTGGATGAACAGTAAATGTATATGAGGCAGCCGTATGAGCTGCGTACATGTGTGAACTTCTGTCGGGCCACAGAGGCCATGAGAGCTCCGTACAGCTTCAGCTATCACAGGGAGAGGAGATCCTCTCCCTGTGATAGCCAAACTGACACTGCTGTGCGCATCGATGCGTGACGTTTAAATATGTCACGTGACAAGAGTGAGCCAATAGGATGTGATGGAGCTCTCATTCTATGGCAAATCTCATTCCACGGTAATGCACCGGGACAGGAGGAAGCAGATGTAAGCCCTCCAGCTACCTTCATAGTGGATCGCCCCCCCCCCCTGCGATCACATGTTCACATGTCCCTTTAGACGCCGCTGTCAGCTTTGACAGCGGTGATCTAAAGGGTTAATAGCCAGCCACGGCGATCGCCGCATGCTGGCTATTAGCGGCGGCCCCCGGCTACTGAGAAGGGGGCTGCAGAGTATGGAGCGGGCAGGAATCCCGAGCCCGCTCCATACTCCCCTGTGAGCGCCGCATGCCTCTCCCCGTGCAGACGTGCCTCCTCGCCTCAGCTCTCCGAAGCTACAGCTGGGGGGAGTGAAGGCAGAGGACGCAGGTCTGCACGAGGAGAAATAAGCCACGCCCCCCTCATCTCCTCCCGCACGTCTGCAGAGCAGGGGAGAGAAGACAAATACTGTACACAGCTTCTCATCTCCCCTGCTCTGCTTTGGAGGACACAGGCTGCAGAGTATGGAGCAGGCAGAAGTCGGGAGCCCGCTCCATACACACTGCAGATTGCCGCCGCACTTGTCAGGTCCGGCCCTGCTTGCCCGAAACCGGGCTAAGGGCCGTACAAATTCACCTGCCCGGCGCCCAAGACTGCTAGTCCTGGGTGTCGGGCGATAGGAATTCCACATCCCTGATATGTGAAGTTCGATCTGCCCCTTATACTTTAACATTGCAGTAAACTTTGACCCTGGAGTCAGAGTCAGCAGACACATTACAGCCAATCAGCAGCAGTCCCTCCCTTCCAGACCCTCCTACCTCTTGCACGGACGCCATTTTACCCTCATTCAGCATGCTGCAGGCTTAGAAAGTGGAGGGTCAGAGAAGCTGCTCCTGCTGTATAGGGAAAGCGATAGCTAGGTTGCTGCTAGGTGGTGTATTCAGGGTCCAGTTTACTTCTAAAGCACTAGTGTAACATCTGCTTTAAGGACAGCACCCAAAAAAGCCCTTTTTAGGGCTGAAAGATATCAGTCTGTGTGTCTTGCAACAGCTGGAGGCAGCAAGGTTGGGAGGGAACCGCTAGTTAAAAGGGGTACTCCAGAATCAAACTTAAGTTCCTTCAAGCAACTAACTATTACAGTATTCAAAGGGCTGAAAGATATCAGTCCATGTGTCTTGCAACAGCTGGAGGCACCCTGGTTGGGAGGAAACCGCTGGTTAAAAGGGGTACTCCAGTATAAAACTTAAGTTCCTTCAAGCAACTAACTACTACAGTATTCAAAGGGCAGAAAGATATCAGTCCGTGTGTTTTGCAACAGCTGGAGGCACCCTGGTTGGGGACCACTGCTTAAAAGGGGAACTCCGCTGGCAAGCTTTTTTTCTTTAAAGCAACTAACTACTACAGTATTCAAAGGGCTGAAATATATCAGTCCGTGTGTTTTGCAACAGCTGGAGGCACCCTGGTTGGGGACCACTGCTTAAAAGGGGAAATCCGCTGGCAAGCTTTTTTTCTTTAAAGCAACTAATTACTACAGTATTCAAAGGGCTGAAATATATCAGTCCGTGTGTTTTGCAACAGCTGGAGGCACCCTGTTGGGGACCACTGCTTAAAAGGGGAACTCCGCTGGCAAGCTTTTTTTTTTTTAAAGCAACTAACTACTACAGTATTCAAAGGGCTGAAATATATCAGTCCGTGTGTTTTGCAACAGCTGGAGGCACCCTGGTTGGGGACCATTGCATAAAAGGGGAACTCCACTGGCAAGCTTTTTTTTCTTTAAAGGGGTACTCCGGTGGTCAACGTGTTTTTCCGCTTTTAACTTACCCTATTTGTTTTGTTTCATTTCTATTCTTGTTGTTTAGCCTACTCTATTTCCATTCTTTGTTGTCTTTTTATCCCCCACTTTGTTTTCCTATCTTTGCTTCTATTTCCTGTTTCTTGCTGTGCTGAAAACTACAAATCCCAGCATGCCACATGCCTTGCTGGTTTGGGGCGGCTCCTTTTTTGTTTGTTCCGCCCTTTACCCGCCCTACTATTTCCCCGGGCCGGCCCCCTTATACACAGCACACTAATATAATCAGCCGTGGTTGGGGTACACTGTCATACACACACACAAAAGGGACTACAACTCCCAGTATGTGTCATTCAGGAGTCTTCAGTCTGTGGTATAACACCAGCATGCTGCCTCTGTAGTCTCCTGGGGGTTGTAGTTCACCACACCTCTATAGGGCATACACCAGTGTTTCTTAACCAGGGTGCCTCCAGGTGTTGCAAAACTACAACTCCCAGCATGCCTTGTGCAAATAAAAAACAAAAAACTTTTTGGGCTGTTAGAGGACATCTGCAGCGGTACAAACACTTATCCCCTATCCTCAAGATAGGGGATAAGTGTTTGATCGCGGGGGGTCTGAACGCTGGCACCACCGGCGATCTCCTGTACGGGGCCGCGGCTCTCCCGTACAGGGGGCGTGCCAGCCTCAGCATGACGTTGCGGCCGGCACACCTCCTCCATACATCTCTATGGGAGAGGCGGGGAGGCAGCATTCGTGCCTCCCCATATCCCCCATAGAACTGTATGGGGACGGGGAGGAGATGGGGCGTCACCGTCGACCTCTAGGTCGACGCTAAGTCACCATGGGAATTAATGTCAGCGCCCCATTAGGGAGATCAAGGGGGGTCCCAGCGGTCGGACCCCCGCGATCAAACACTTATCCCCTATCCTGTGGATAGGGGATAAGTGTAATTCCGCTGCAGTTGTCCTTTAAATAAAACGGTCGTCACTGTCAGTTCACGTCAAAGTTACCAGTTTTGTTGCCTGCAGGGCAAATTGTGTCACCATAGTGCAAATCACATTTGGTGTGACACTTGTGCAAATTTAACCAAAAAAAAATGACAGGCAGAGGAAGGCTACCCCGCAGGGGCCGTCGTGGTGCTGGGATTCCCTTTGGCCCTAGAATGGCCAGTGTTCAGAGGCCACGTACCCTGAACCCCAAAAGTTCTGAGGACTTAGTTGACTGGCTATCACAAGACACCCAATCTACTACAGCTTCGGCTCGGAACCTTGACACACCATCCTTCTCCTCCTCTAGCTTTGCTTCGGGCACCTCTCATGCTACCACTTGCCCGCCTGCCGCCACCACCAACACTAGCACCACAGCAGCTTTACTTGATCCGTCAGAGGAGTTATTTACACATGAGTTTGAAGACATGAGTGATGCAACCATTATTGCCAGAGGATGTAGTTAACAGGGATATGTCTCAGTCAGGCAGCATTACACACATGGACGTACGGTGTGATGATGATGTTGTACCCGCTGCTGCTTCCTTTCTTGAGGTGTCAGATAGCGGTGAAGGTGTTGATGATGACGATGTGTCCGTGGATGCCACGTGGGTGCCCGCTAGAAGAGAAGAAGAGGGGGAAAGTTCAGATGGGGAGACAGAGAGGAGGAGGAGACGAGTTGGAAGCAGGGGGAGGTCGTCGCAAGGAGCTAGTGGCACAGTCAGACAGCATGCATCAGCACCCGGAGTCAGCCAGACGGGAAGCCAATCAACGCATGCTGTTGCCACCACCAGAATGCCGTCATCGCAGAGCTCAGCAGTGTGCAATTTTTTTTGTGTGTCTGCCTCTGAAAACAGCGAGGCCATTTGCAACCTGTGCCAGAAGAAGCTAAGTCGTGGGAAGTCCGACACCCACCTAGGCACAACTGCTTTGCGAAGGCACATGATGTCACATCACAAACGTCCATGGTATCAACACGTCAGTACAAGTAGCACACAAAGTCAAAGCCGCCATCCTCCTCCTGGTCCAGCATCTTCAGGCAGGTCAACCACTGCTGCCCTCCTTGCCCCCTCTCAACCATCCGCCTCTCCGTCTCTCGCCTTGAGCAGTTCCTGTTCATCTGCCCACAGTCAGGTGTCTGTCAAGGAGATGTTTGAGCGCAAGAAGACAATGTCTCAAAGTCACCCCTTAGCCAGGCGTCTGACAGCTGGCTTGTCAGAACTGCTAGCCCACTAGTGTTGAGCGGCATAGGCCATATGCGAATTCGCAAATATTCGCAAATATATGGAGGAATATTCGTCATATTCGCGAATATTCGCATATTCTCGGTTTATTTTCGCATATGCGAATATTCACGTGCGCGGAAATTAGCATATGCGAAAATTTGCATATACAAAAATTAACACAAGCGGAAATTCGCATATGCGAAAATTCGCACACCAGTCTCACACAGTAGTATTAGAGCCTTCTTACACCACATAAGCTGGAAGCAGAGAGGGATGATCACTGTGATGTGTACTGTGAAGAAAAAATAAAAAAAACGAATATTCGTAATTACGAATATATAGTGCTATATTCGCGAATATTCGCGAATTCGAGAATATGCGATATTCGCGAATAAAATTTGAATTAGGAATATTCGCAAGCAACACTATAGCCCGCCAGCTTTTACCATACAAGCTGGTGGAGTCTGAGGCCTTTAAAAAATTTGTAGCCATTGGGACACCGCAGTGGAAGGTACCCGGCCGAAATTTTGTTGCACAAAAGGCAATCCCAAACCTTTACTCCATTGTGCAAAAGGAAATTATGGCATGTCTGGCACACAGTGTAGGGGCAAGGGTCCATCTGACCACTGATACCTCGTCTGCAAAGCATGGTCAGGGCAGGTATATCAACTACACTGCACATTGGGTAAACCTGGTGACGGCTGCCAAGCTGCAGAGGAGTTGGTGACACTGCCACCTCCTCTACTCCTCCTACTCCTTCCTCTTCCATAACATCCTCGGCCGAGTCCTCTTCCACTGCTGCGTCTTGCCCCACATCACCGGCACCCCCCCCCCCCAGCTCCCCAGGTGCTATTCCCCATCCCGGACACGGCAGTGTCACACCATCTTGGGGTTGACTTGCCTCAAAGCGGAGAGTCACTCCCCACCACCGTCCTGCATTATAGAGTCTACTGGACTTTATGATAATTTAAACTTGAATTTTCAAGAGTACTAACCATTACACCAAGGAACGCTTGTTCCGTGTGATTTTTAAACTTAAATTTTCAAAAATAAAATGCAGAGAGGGATGAACTCTGTTTCTTTATTTGATGAAAAATTTTATTTAGAAAATAATTTCTTTGTGTGTTTCTCCGTCCTGCATTATAGAGTCTTCTGGACTCTTGGATATGCGCTTGTTCTTATTTTTCAGCCATGTGCACATGCCTAATTTTTCTGGCCTCTGGTGCTGCCTAAAGGGGGGCTCTAACTATGCGCTTCCTAACATATGGGAATCTATGTGCTGCCTAAAGGGGGGATCTAACTATGTGATGCCTAAAGGGGGGATCTAACTATGTGCTGCCTAAAGGGGGCTAAAGCACGTTATTCAAAACCATTTAGGAATGTTAGGTGATTTATGCCCTTTATGGATTCAAACCAGACTCTGCATCAACTATGTCATTTTCCATGGCAGTTTTGCCATGGATCCCACTCCGGCACACCACAGTCCAGGTGTTAGTCCCCTTGAAACAGCTTTTAAATCACTATTGTGGCCAGAAAGTGTCCCTGTGGGTTTTAAAATTTACCTGCCCATTGAAGTCAATGGCGGTTTGCCTGGTTCGCTGGTTCGCAAACTTTTGTGGAAGCTCGCGTTCGCGAACCGAAAATGTTATGTTCGCGACATCACTACTCTTCAATTTGTTCATCCACAGACCAATAGTGACCAATAGTATTTGCGGGTCACCTTTCCATTTACCATAAATATTAGTGTTGCTCGCGAATATTCGCAATTCGAATATCATTCGCGAATATCGCATATTCGCGAATTCGCGAATTTCGCGAATTTCGCGCTATATATTCGTAATTACGAATTTTCATTTTTTTTTTTTTTTTTCTTCACAGTACACATCACAGTGATCACCCCTCTCTGCTTCCAGCTTGTGTGGTGTAAAGAAGGCTCTAATACTACTGTGTGAGACTGGCGTGCGAGAATTCGCATATGCGAAAATTAGCGTATGCTAATTTTCGCATATGCGAATTTTCGAGTATACGAATTTCCTATATGCTAATTCCCACATATGTTAATTTTCGCATACGCGAAATTCCACATATGCGAAAATAAAACGAGAATATAACGAATATGCGAATATTCGCGAATATATGCCGAATATTCGTCCATATATTCGCGAATATTCGCGAATTCGAATATGGCCTATGCCGCTCAACACTAATAAATATACAGAAAAACAAAAAAATATATATTATTAACGAGGGAATTATTATATATATATTTTTAAAGACAATTTTGCAACTCTTGGGGGTTTTGTTTTTTTACCCAATGCCCTTTTTGGTAAAATTGGTGTTATTTTTGTTCTTTGAGTCCATACAATAGATGCCTATGTTTACAACTTTTTTTTACCAAAATAAATATGCTTAAAATTACCTTATTCTGACCCTTATAACTTTGGCTGTGATCTGTAGTTTTCACTGGTATCACATTTGTGGCTATTTGATCACTTATTTTTCCGGGATGTAATGTGACCAAAAATTCCAACAATTTTGGAATATGGTATTCGTTTGGCTTTCACACTGTTTAACATAGGGGATTAATAATGACATATTTTAATAGCTTGGACTAAAATATCAAAAATGTTTAAATGCGGCAATACAAATATATCTTGTTAGTTTGTTTCTAAATTGGAAAAGGCGGTGGTGGAGGTCCTTTACCTGTGATCGGCGGCAGAGGGCGGAGATATCGTGCGGCTCCCTTGTACAGACTACGGAAACCGGTGAGTAGCTGCCTAGCAACATCTTGCAAAACTACAAATCCCAGCATGCCCAAACAGCAAACAGCTGGCTCGGCATGCTTGGAGTTATAGTTGCGTTCCTCCAGCTGTTGCATAACTACATCTCCCAGCATGCCCTTTGGCGATCAGTACATGCTGGGAGTTGTAGCTTTGCAACAGCTGGAGGTTGAAAAATATTGGTTGAAAAATACTGAGTTAGGTAACAGAACCTAACTGAAGGTTTTCCAACCAGTGTGCCCCCAGTTGTTGCAAGAGTACAACTCCCAGCATGCACGGTCTGTCAGTGCATGCTGGGAGTGTAGTTTTGTAACAGCTGGAGGCTTACCCCCCCCATGTGAATGTACAGGGTACATTCACACTGGTGGGTTTACAGTGAGTTTCCTGCTTCAAGTTTGAGCTGCGGCAAACTTTAAGCTGCAGCGCGAACTCCTAGCGGGAAACTCACCGTAAACTGGCGCCTGTGTGAAAATACCCTAAAAACACTACACTAACACATAATAAAGGGTAACATATACACCCCCTTACAATGCCCCCCCCCCAATAAAAATAAAAAACATATCTAACGGCAGTGTTTCCAAAACTGAGCCTCCAGCTGTTGCAAAACAAAAACTCCCAGCATTTCCGGACAGCCACTGACTGTCAAGGCATGCTGGGAGTTTAGCAACAGCTGGAGGCACTCTGTTTGGGAATCACTGGCATAGAATACCCCTATGTCCACTCCTATGCAATCCCTAAGTCAGTCCTCAAATGGGCATGGCGCTCTCTCAGTTCGGAGCCCTGTCGTATTTCAAGGAAACAGTTTAGGGCCACATATGGGGTATTTCCATACTCTGGAGCATTTTTTGGGTGCTTTTTCTCCTTTTACCCCTTATGAAAAGGAAAAGTTGGATCTACCCAGGCTGTTAGTGTAAAAAAATAAAATAAATGTTACACTAACATGCTGGTGTTGCCCCATACTTTTTATTTTCACATGATGTAAAAAGAAAAAAAGACCCCCAAAATTTGTAACGCAATTTCTCCTGAGTACGGAACTACCCCATATGTGGGCGTAAAATGCTCTGTGGAAGCACAACAAGACTCAGGAGTGAGAGCAACTATGTACATTTGAGGTCTAAATTGGTGATTTGCACAGGGATGGCTGATTTTACAGTGGTTCTGACATAAAAACAAAAAAATTTATACCCACATGTGACCGCATTTTGGAAAGTACACCCTTCATGGAACATAACAATGGGTATAGTGAGCCTTAATACCCCAGAGGTGTTTGACAAATTTTTGTTAAAGTTGGATGGGAAGATGAAACAATTTTTTTTTCTTACTAAAATGCTGGTGTTACCCTAAATTTTTCATTTTCTTGAGGGAAAATAGGAAAAAAGCCCCCCAAAATTTGTAACCCCATTTCTTCTGAGTAAGAACATACCCCATATGTGAATGTTAAATGCTCTTTGGGCAAACTACAATGCTCAGAATAGACGGAGCGCCATTGGGCTTTAGAAGAGAAAATTTGTCCGGAATTGAAGGCCACCTGTGTTTACAAAGCCCCCATAGTGCCAGAACAATGGACCCCCCACATGTGACCCCATTTTGGAAACGATACCCCTCACATAATGTAATAAGGGGTGCAGTGAGCATTTACACCCCACAGGTGCCTTACAGATTTTTGGAACAGTGGTGCGTGAAAATTAATAATTTTATTTTTCATTTGCACAGCCCACTGTTCCAAAGGTCTGTCAAATGCCAGTGGGGAGTAAATGTTCACTGCACCCCTTATTAAATTCTGTGAGGGGTGTAGTTTCCAAAATTGGGTCACATGTGGGGGGGGGGTCCACTGTTCTGGCACCACAGTGGGCTTTGTAAATGCACATGGTCCCTGACTTCTATTCCAACCAAATTCTCTCTCCAAAAGCTCAAATTTGCTCCTTCTCTTCTGAGCATTGTAGTGCGCCAGCAGAGCACTTGACGTCCACTCATGGGGTATTTCCATACTCAGAAGAAATGGGGTTCCAAATTTTGGGGGGCATTTTCTCCTATTACCACTTGTAAACATGTAAAATTTGAGGAAAAAACTGCATTTTAGTGATTTTTATTTCATTTACACATCCAACTTTAACGAAAAGTTGTCAAACACCTGTGGGCCCACTTTACCCCTTGTTACGTTCCTTAAGGGGTGTAGTTTCCAAAATAGTATGCCATGTGTTTTTTGTTTTTTTCCGCTGTTCTGGCACCATAGGGGCTTCCTAAATGTGACATGCCCCAAAAAACCATTTCAGCAAAATATGCTTTCCAAATGTCAAATGTGACTCCTTCTCTACTGAGCATTTTAGTGCACCCGCAGTGCACTTGACGTCCACACATGGGGTATTTCCATACTCAGAAGAGATGGGGTTACAAATGTTGGGGACATTTTCTCCTATTTCCCCTTGTAAAAATGTAAAATTTGTGGAAAAACTGCATTTTAGTGAAAAAAAAAATTCATTTACACATCCAACCTTAATGAAATGTCGTCAAACATCTGTGGGGCGTAAAAGCTCACTGGACCGCTTGTTATGTTCCTTGAGGGGTTTAGTTTCCAAAATAGAATGCCATGTGTTTTTTTTTTTTTTTTTGCTGTTCTGGCACTATAGGAGTTTCCAAAATGTGACACGCTCCCCAAAAACCATTTCAGAAAAACTTACTCTCCAAAATACCATTGTCGCTCCTTCCCTTCTGAGCTAGCGCACCCACTGACCACTTGGCATACACATATGAGGTATTTCCTTACTCGAAAGAAATTGGGTTACAAATTTTAGGGTGATTTCTCTCCTTTTACCCCTTGTAAAAATTCAAAAACTGGGTCTACAAGAACATGCGAGTGTAAAAAAATGAAGATTTTGAATTTTCTCCTTCAATTTGCTGCTTTTCCTGTGAAACACCTAAAGGGTTAAAACACTTACTGAATTTTATTTTGAATACTATGAGGGGTGCAGTTTTTATAATGGAGTAATTTATGGGGTATTTCTAATATAAAGGCCCCTCAAATCCACTTCAAAACTGAACTGGTCCCTGGAAAATTCAGATTTTGAAAATTTTGTGAAAAATTGGAAAATTGCTGCTGAACTTTGAAGCCATCTGACGTCTTCCAAAAGTAAAAACATGTCAACTTTATGATGCCAACAAAAATTTGACATATTGTGCATGTGAATCAATATATAATTTATTTGGAATGTCTATTTTTCTTATGAGCAGAGAGTTTCAAAGTAAAAAAAATGAATATTTGCAAATTTCTCATCAAATTTTGGAATTTTTCACCAATAAATGATGCAAGTATCGACGAAAATTTACCACTATCATAAAGGAGAATATGTCACAAAAAAACTATCTATGAATCAGAATGATAGGTAAAATCATCCCAGAGTTATTAATGCTTAAAGTGACAGTGACAGTTTTCTTTTTGGAGCACAGAGCTCTCTGCTGACATCATGACAACAGTGCTCTCTGCTGACATCTCTGTCTATTTTAGGAACTGTCCAGAGCAGCATATGTTTGCTATGAGGATTTTCTCCTACTCTGGACAGTTCTTAAAATGGACAGAGATGTCAGCAGAGAGCACTGTGGTCATGATGTCAGCAGAGAGCTCTGTGTTTCAAAAAAAAAAAAATTCCTCTATAGTGTTCAGCAGCTAATAAGTACTGGAAGGATTAAGAATTTTTTAATAGAAGTCATTTACAAATCTGTTTAACTTTCTGGCACCAGTTGATTTAAAAAATAATAATAATAAGTTTTCCACGGGAGTACCCCTTTAAGCTTCCTATCAGACATCTGTCCTGCAGGAGAGCTTAGCCAGATAGCAAGCAGGGGCTAGGATACACTATTCAGTATTTGTTATCCTGAATGATTTGGTATAAGTCTCTTTTCATACTTGCAATAGTTTATAATGGAGCCATTTTTGAACACATAATAGCAAAAGTCCCCATTTTGACTGCATTGGCTACAGATTGCACTTTATATTACTTGCTTCAAAAATACTTAAAAGACTAATGGATACCCCACTAATTCAGAACCTTTTAGGAGATACAAAAAACTTCCAAAATCATCAACCCCCCAAAAAATATATATATATTTGGGATCTATTTTTATGAACGGAACATTGGAATAAAATGGAACAATAACAGTGATAGTAGAAATTATAAGAAGAAAAAAAAAAGCATTTTTTTCCTTGGAATAATTATTTAGTAAACTGATGGACAGGACGAATGTGTAAGGTAAATGAAATGCCAAATCCAGGTAGGGAAATTAAGTTTAGCAGCGTTGCTCTGGACTAGCAATTACAGAAGGTATTTCATATTTTTCTTACATGATGTGATAATACAACTGTGCTTGCATTAGCAAGCAACTCATGCCTAAGCTTTTAATAAGGAACTACAGGTGTTTGGCAAATGTCAAATAATCATAACTTCAAGAGACAAGCTCAGCATGAAATGACAAATTGTCTTAATGTGTCAGTCACACTTCCACAGAGTATCTATTAAAAATAATGCACTGTACAACTATTTTCCACATATACAAAATGACTGTTCCAAAACGCAATGCGGCTCTAAAATAAGTTCAGTATGTAATTTTTTTGAGTTGCTTAGCATTCAACTACATTTGGTATAATACCTTTTATTGTATATTATGTGAACATTAAATTACAAATTGCAACTCCTAGAAAATACAATAAGCAGTCTTCTCTTATCCAATCTATCCTAAATGTAGCAGCTAGATCAGGGGTAGGCAACCTTTTGGTATTGCTGTGGCAAAAAAATGTTTTAAGTCACTTGGTGTGTTGGCAATATGGGTGTGGCTTCATTTTGGGTGTGGTTTACTGTGGGTGGGGTTTGTGCGGGTGTGGCTTGTCACAGGGTAGGAAGAGGATGACTTACAACAGCCAATAAAGTTTTTGTTCTGCATGGATAAACATTTTAATACAAATCCCAGTATCAGACCCCACCATAATACAGAACCCAGAATCAGATTCCATTATAATACAGACCCCATCATAATACAGATCCCAGTTTAAGACCCCACAATAATACAGACCCCAGAATCAGACCTCCCTGCATAATACAGACCCCAGAATCACCACCCACCATAACACAGACCCCAGAATCACCACCCACCATAATACAGACCCCCAGAATCAGTCCCCACCATAATACAGTTCCCATCATAATACAGATCCCAGTATCAGACCCCACAATAATACAGACCCCACAATCAGATTCCACAATAATACAGACCCCAGAATCAGACCTCCCTGCATAATACAGACCCCAGAATCAGGCCCCACCATAATTCAGATGCCAGAATCAGACCCCAACATAATACAAACCCCAGAATCAAACCCCATCATATTACAGACCCCAGAATCAGTTCCCACCAAAATACAGACCCCATAATCACTGTCCTGCATAATACAAACAAAGAATGAAAACTCTTGGTGTGCAACCAAAAAAGTGGGGAGTGAATGTACAGTGGTCCCTCAACATATGATATTAATTGGTTCCAGGAGAACCATCATATGTTTAAACCATCATATGTTGAGTACACATGTCTATGTAAAAATGGTAATTGGTTCTGGGGCCTTGGAACCATTGTATGTTGAATACATATCTCTATGGGAAACTGCCAATTGGTTCTGGGATGACCATTGTATGTGGAGTGTATGGGGAGTGTTTAACAAACCAGGGTGCCTCCAGCTGTTGCACAACTACAACTCCCAGCATGCATGTACAGCCATTGACTGTCTGGGCATGCTGGGAGTTATAGTTTTGCAACAGCTGGGGGCACACTGATAGGGAAACATTGATGTATGGGGTGTATTGTGTGTATATGTATTGTATGTGATGTGTGACATCGCATACAGTACTGTACAGTTCTTTAAATACCTTCAGGGGGGACAGAATGTCCTCCATTACGATCCTGCCGACTACAGCTCTATAGGAAAGGGAGGGGAGGGCAGCCAGCAGCTCATTGGATGCCTGCAGCAAGATGCTGCAGGCTATTGGCTATGGCTGCACTGGGGGGGGGGGGGCTTACACGGAGCTCACAATGGAAGCCTGTATGAGTTAGCAGGACAGGATGTGAGTGACAGGAGGCAGAACGGGGCACACGGGGCACATTAAACAACTATCTGTCATGTGCTGAAGTTGTCAGCGCTGTCAGATAGCTGTTTGTATGATGGCCCCAACACACAGCAGCATCATATGTCGAGGCTGCCTTCAACATACGATGGGCTCTGAGAGGCCATCATATGTTGAAATGATCATATGTCGAGGCCATCATAAGTCGAGGGGTCACTGTATTAAAACATAACTTTTACTAGTTTATGTAAAATAAATCCTGCATACACCGTAAATGCAGTGATCAGACACCAATATCACATAATAAACTCAAGACACAGATGGATCCATGGATCGTATGTATCCCATCTAGAGTCCTAAGTAGAAAATCAATATAAGCGTATTAAATCATTTCACATAGCCAACGTGACCTTCATAATATATCTCAAACACAAGGATTCTCTAATATATCTCAAGTACAAGGTTTATCGACGTGTTTCTGCCGAAGTGAATCGGCTTCCTCAGGGGAAATCCTTGTCAGGTATTTATATATGAGAAAGAAATTGCATAAGACACTATGTAGGTAGTACAAATCAAATTGAATAGAATAAATTTCCCTATCAGCCAGGTATAGGTCCGATGCTTATAGTGTCAAGCATACTAGTATAATAGACCACGTTGCTGTGGGGATAAACCGCAGGGCATCCGGTACATACAGAACTTTTCTGCTTAGGTAAACGATTCAGAAGTCTGGCCCTCAGATACTGCGGTGATGTGCAAACCTGCCTGGAGCAGGAAGCCACGATGCCCGGCTTCACTGCACATCAAATGTAGGGAAATTTATATTATTCAATTTGATTTGTACTACCTACATAGTGTCTTATGCAATTTATTTCTCATATATAAATACTTGACAAGGGTTTCCCCTGAGGAAGTCGATGCACTTCGGCATAAACGCGTCGAGAAACCTTGTGCTTGAGATATATTAGAGAAACCTTGTGTTTGAGATTATGAATATGTATTATGAAGGTCACGTTGGCTATGTGACATGATTTAATACGCTTTTATAGATTTTCTACTTAGTACTCTAGATGGGACATTCGATCCATGGTGATATTGGTGTCTGGTCACTGCATTTATGGTGTATGCAGGATTTATTTCACGTAAACTAGTAAAAGTTATGTTTTAATACATTCACTCCCCCATTTTTTGGTTGCTCACCAAAAGTTTTCATTCTTTGTACGCATTGACTGGGAGCTTGGGTTCACTGCTAGACCCCTATTGTGAGTAGTTTTTTGTGTCTACCTGCTTAATACAGACCCCAAAATCACCACCCACCATAATACAGACCCCAGAATCACCACCCACCATAATACAAACCCCAGAATCACCACCCACCATAATACAGAACCCAGGATCACCACCCACCATAATACAAACCCCAGAATCACTACCCACCATAATACAGAATCCAGGATCAGACCCCACCATAATACAGACCCCATAATCACCACCAGCCAAAATATAGACTCTAGACTCAGTCCCCACCACAATACAGACCCCAGAATCAGATCCCAACATAATACAGAACCCAGAATCACCACCCACCATAATACAGATTCCACAATCAGACCCCACCATAATACAGACCTCAGAATCAGACCCCACCATAATACAGACCTCAGAATCAGACCCACCATAATACAAAAAACTACATGATTAAGGGCACAAATCATATATGCATCAAAGAAAAAAAGAAAAAGATGCTTTAAACCTACAAAAAATCCCAGCCTTATAGCTACAAAAAATATGACCAAATAAATCAAATTAATTTTATTGCACATATAATGATAACAAAAATTGACCCCCCATAAAAGACATATAACACTCAGACAAGATAAAAATCAAGCAGTGGGGGAACACTGAGTAGAATATAATACATATAACATTGCAAATATAACTGCCACACACAAGACTTTCAATTATATATTAACATAAATAATTAACATAAATAATTAATAGCTGATACACATAAGCCAATACTTGTGCTAAGGCACATATTGCACTAGCCTGAAACAAGGCATAAAATAAGCAGAATACAGCCCAAACTATGTAGTATGACCTACTCCAGTGTTCCTCCACCTCACACTCCAATGCGTTTTGTCCCTCTTCGTCTGGGAGTGATGAGGAGGGGGGGATACCTGGAGCTATTTATGTGGGAGACATCCATATGCGCACCAATAGAAGAGAAACCGTGATGGTGCCAACTAACACGGCACTTGGTGTGTCACGCCTGGCATCCCCGCTCCACCCGAACTACGTCATCCCCCCGCAAATTCTGTCACACAGAGCGACGTCACCCGAGGGAGGAGAACGCAGACCAGGGAAGCGGAGAGTCTGGGCATGCGCACCCCAGATTACAACGCACCACGCAACATGTTTGGTAAGGTAACTATGCCCACAGATGCTGAACCTCACCTACATTTAATATCAAGTATTGATAGTTCATAAAAAATAACCATTATGCAGAAAAATATACGTAATAATGACAATAATGGTGAGTGATGTAAGTGACATAATGTGCAGCAAAAAAGGTGCATATGTGAAAAAGCAAATGTGGTGGGAAAAGGGTAAACAAAACAAATTAACATTATATAAAGATATATATCAAAATATGATACATAAATATATAATAAATAAAAATAGACACAGCAACCAAATTGTCACGATGCCGGCTGGCAGGAGGTGGATCCTCTGTGCCAGAGAGGGATTGGCGTGGACCGTGCTAGTGGACCGGTTCTAAGTCACTACTGGTTTTCACCAGAGCCCGCCGCAAAGCGGGATGGTCTTGCTGCGGCGGTAGTGACCAGGTCGTATCCACTAGCAACGGCTCAACCTCTCTGACTGCTGAAGATAGGCGCGGTACAAGGGAGTAGACAGAAGCAAGGTCGGACGTAGCAGAAGGTCGGGGCAGGCAGCAAGGATCGTAGTCAGGGGCAACGGCAGGAGGTCTGGAACACAGGCTAGGAACACACAAGGAAACGCTTTCACTGGCACAATGGCAACAAGATCCGGCGAGGGAGTGCAGGGGAAGTGAGGTATAAATAGGGAGTGCACAGGTGAACACACTAATTAGAACCACTGCGCCAATCAGCGGCGCAGTGGCCCTTTAAATCGCAGAGACCCGGCGCGCGCGCGCCCTAGGGAGCGGGGCCGCGCGCGCCGGGACAGGACCGACGGAGAGCGAGTCAGGTACGGGAGCCGGGGTGCGCATCGCGAGCGGGCGCCACCCGCATCGCGAATCGCATCCCGGCTGGAGGCGGTATCGCAGCGCACCGGGTCAGTGGATCTGACCGGAGCGCTGCAGTAGCGAGAGTGTAGCGAGCGCTCCGGGGAGGAGCGGGGACCCGGAGCGCTCGGCGTAACAGTACCCCCCCCCTTGGGTCTCCCCCTCTTCTTAGAGCCTGAGAACCTGAGGAGCAGACTTTTGTCTAGGATATTGTCCTCAGGTTCCCAGGATCTCTCTTCAGGACCACAACCCTCCCAATCGACCAAAAAAAAAGTTTTCCCTCTGACCTTCTTGGAGGCCAGTATCTCCTTTACGGAGAAGATGTCCGAGGAGCCGGAAACAGGAGTGGGAGAAACAAGTTTGGGAGAGAAACGGTTGATGATGAGTGGTTTAAGAAGAGAAACGTGAAAGGCATTAGGAATACGAAGAGAAGGAGGAAGAAGAAGTTTGTAAGAGACAGGATTAATCTGGCACAAAATTTTGAAAGGACCAAGATAGCGTGGTCCCAATTTGTAGCTAGGGACACGGAAGCGGACATATTTAGCGGAGAGCCATACCTTGTCTCCAGGAGAAAAAATGGGGGGAGCTCTTCTTTTCTTATCAGCAAACTTCTTCATGCGTGATGAAGCCTGTAAGAGAGAATTTTGGGTCTCTTTCCATATGGTGGAAAGATCACGAGATATTTCATCCACAGCGGGCAAACCAGAGGGCAAGGGAGTAGGGAGGGGGGGAAGAGGGTGACGGCCGTACACCACGAAAAATGAGGATTTGGAGGAAGATTCAAAGACTCTGAAGTTATACGAGAATTCGGCCCATGGTAGAAGATCTGCCCAGTCATCCTGGCGGGAGGAAACAAAATGCCGTAAATAATCACCCAGGACCTGGTTAATTCTTTCTACTTGCCCATTGGATTGAGGATGATATGCAGAAGAAAAGTTTAATTTAATCTTGAGTTGTTTACAGAGAGCCCTCCAGAATTTTGACACGAATTGGACGCCTCTATCCGAGACGATCTGCGTGGGCAACCCGTGAAGACGAAAAATGTGTACAAAAAATTGTTTTGCCAACTGAGGCGCTGAAGGAAGACCAAGAAGAGGGATGAAATGTGCCATCTTGGAGAATCGATCAACGACCACCCAAACAACAGTGTTGCCACGGGATGGGGGTAAGTCTGTAATAAAGTCCATACCAATCAGAGACCAAGGCTGTTCGGGGACAGGCAGAGGATGAAGAAGACCAGCGGGCTTCTGGCGAGGAGTCTTATCCCGGGCACAGACAGTGCAGGCTCGCACAAAATCCACAACATCCGTCTCCAGAGTCGGCCACCAATAGAAACGAGAGATGAGTTGCACGGATTTCTTGATGCCCGCATGACCTGCGAGATGGGAGGAGTGACCCCATTTGAGGATTCCGAGGCATTGGCGTGGAGAGACGAAGGTCTTCCCTGGAGGAGTTTGCCTGATGGAGGCTGGAGAAGAGGAGATCAGGCAGTCAGGAGGAATGATGTGTTGCGGAGAGAGCTCTACTTCCGAGGCATCAGAGGAACGAGAGAGAGCATCGGCCCTAATGTTCTTATCGGCAGGCCGAAAGTGAATTTCAAAATTAAATCGGGCAAAGAACAGAGACCACCTGGCCTGGCGAGGATTCAGCCGTTGGGCAGACTGGAGATAGGAGAGGTTCTTGTGATCGGTGTAAATAATAACTGGAAATCTTGATCCCTCCAGCAGATGCCTCCATTCCTCAAGTGCTAATTTAATGGCTAGAAGCTCTCGATCCCCGATGGAGTAGTTCCTCTCCGCCGGAGAGAAGGTCCTAGAAAAAAACCCACAAGTAACAGCATGCCCGGAAGAATTTTTTTGTAGAAGGACCGCTCCAGCTCCTACTGAGGAGGCATCAACCTCCAATAGGAAGGGTTTAGATGGGTCAGGTCTGGAGAGCACGGGAGCCGAAGAAAAGGCAGACTTGAGCTGTTTAAAGGCGTCTTCCGCTTGAGGAGGCCATGACTTAGGATTGGCATTCTTTTTGGTTAAAGCCACGATAGGAGCCACAATGGTGGAAAAATGTGGAATAAATTGTCTGTAATAATTGGCGAACCCCAAAAAACGTTGGATAGCACGGAGTCCGGAGGGGCGTGGCCAATCTAAGACGGCAGAGAGTTTGTCTGGATCCATTTGTAGTCCCTGGCCAGAGACCAAGTATCCTAGGAAAGGAAGAGATTGACATTCAAACAGACATTTCTCCATTTTGGCATAAAGTTGATTGTCACGAAGTCTCTGAAGAACCATGCGGACATGCTGGCGGTGTTCTTCTAGGTTGGCAGAAAAAATCAGGATATCGTCCAGATATACAACAACACAGGAATATAAGAGATCACGAAAAATTTAATTAACAAAGTCTTGGAAGACGGCAGGGGCGTTGCACAGGCCAAAGGGCATGACCAGATACTCAAAGTGTCCATCTCTAGTGTTAAATGCCGTTTTCCATTCATCCCCCTCTCTGATGCGGATGAGATTATAAGCACCTCTTAAGTCCAGTTTGGTAAAGATGTGGGCACCTTGGAGGCGATCAAAGAGTTCAGAGATGAGAGGTAGGGGGTAGCGGTTCTTTACCGTGATTTTATTAAGACCGCGGTAGTCAATGCAAGGACGTAGGGAGCCATCTTTTTTGGACACAAAGAAAAATCCGGCTCCGGCAGGAGAGGAGGATTTGCGGATAAAGCCCTTTTTTAAATTTTCCTGGATGTACTCAGACATAGCAAGAGTCTCTGGGGCAGAGAGAGGATAAATTCTGCCCCGGGGTGGAGTAGTGCCCGGGAGGAGGCCAATAGGACAGTCATAAGGCCTGTGAGGAGGTAGAGTCTCAGCTTGTTTTTTGCAAAAAACATCCGCAAAGTCCATATAGGCCTTAGGGAGACCGGTTACAGGGGGAACCACAGGGTCACGGCAAGGAGTACTGGGAACCGGTTTAAGGCAGTCCTTGAAACAAGAGGGACCCCAACTCTTGATCTCCCCAGTGGACCAATCCAGGGTTGGGGAATGGTGTTGAAGCCAGGGTAGTCCAAGGAGAATTTCGGAAGTGCAATTGGGGAGGACCAAAAACTCAATTTTCTCGTGATGAGGTCCGATGCACATTAGGAGGGGCTCCGTGCGGAAACGTATGGTACAGTCCAATCTTTCATTTGTAAGGATTCCTACTTGGGGATTAGCTCGGGGATCGTCCTGGACCACGCCACAGGATGCGTTTCTTCTCAATAAACCAGCAAGCAAACGGTTCTAATGCAAATCTGGCACCTTGCCAGTTTTATTACACAGGTTGCAGGGAAAGAAATAAACAAAAAGCAGGAACAAACAAAATCCTAGATCGTCTGGTCACTGACTACACAGATCAGCTTGTCCTGACTAACAACCGCTGAGCTACCCTCAGCCGGTTAAACATATGTCCCCTGCAACCTTTTACTCACAATTCATGTCACTCTCTTTGAGCCACTCAGCTCGGGCTGTGTACTCCTCAGCAGCCTCTGTCTCTTCCCTACAGCCCACATGCTGTATCCTAGGAAGAGCCCCAACTATTCTGTTCCTTTTCCTTTTAAACACACACTTTCCCTTCCTGATACCTCATTAATCAGGCCACAGGTGGAGCATTCTGCAGAGATAGCAAGGGAAATACACCCTTTCCTTGCCACACTGCCACACATTGTTAACACAATTGATGTAGAGGGGTCTGGCGAGACTGGTCACCGGGATGTTGAACCTGTTGATGAGAGAGGCCAAAATAAAATTTCCTGCACATCCGGAATCCAAGAAGGCCATAGTAGAGAAGGAGAAGGTAGAGGCAGATATCCGCACAGGCACAGTAAGACGTGGAGAAGCAGAGTTGACATCAAGGACTGTCTCACCTTTGTGCGGAGTCAGCGTACGTCTTTCCAGGCGGGGAGGACGGATAGGACAATCCTTCAGGAAGTGTTCGGTACCGGCACAGTACAGGCAGAGATTCTCCATGCGGCGTCGTGTCCTCTCTTGAGGTGTCAGGCGAGACCGGTCGACCTGCATAGCCTCCACGGCGGGAGGCACATGAACGGATTGCAGGGGACCAGAGGAGAGAGGAGCCGGGGAGAAAAAACGCCTCGTGCGAACAAAGTCCATATCCTGGCGGAGCTCCTGACGCCTTTCGGAAAAACGCATGTCAATGCGAGTGGCTAGATGAATGAGTTCATGTAGGTTAGCAGGGATTTCTCGTGCGGCCAGAACATCTTTAATGTTGCTGGATAGGCCTTTTTTAAAGGTCGCGCAGAGGGCCTCATTATTTCAGGATAGTTCTGAAGCAAGAGTACGGAATTGTACGGCGTACTCGCCAACGGAAGAATTACCCTGGACCAGGTTCAACAGGGCAGTCTCAGCAGAAGAGGCTCGGGCAGGTTCCTCAAAGACACTTCGAATTTCCGAGAAGAAGGAGTGTACAGAGGCAGTGACGGGGTCATTGCGGTCCCAGAGCGGTGTGGCCCATGACAGAGCTTTTCCAGACAGAAGGCTGACTACGAAAGCCACCTTAGACCTTTCAGTAGGAAACTGGTCCGACATCATCTCCAAGTGCAGGGAACATTGAGAAAGAAAGCCACGGCAAAATTTAGAGTCCCCATCAAATTTATCCGGCAAGGATAGTCGTAGGCCTGAAGCGGCCACTCGCTGCGGAGTAGGTGCAGGAGCTGGCGGAGGAGATGATTGCTGAAGCTGTGGTAGTAGCTGCTGTAGCATCACGGTCAGTTGAGACAGCTGGTGGCCTTGTTGCGCTATCTGTTGTGACTGCTGGGCGACCACCGTGGTGAGGTCGGCGACAACTGGCAGAGGAACTTCAGCGGGATCCATGGCCGGATCTACTGTCACGATGCCGGCTGGCAGGAGGTGGATCCTCTGTGCCAGAGAGGGATTGGCATGGACCGTGCTAGTGGACCGGTTCTAAGTCACTACTGGTTTTCACCAGAGCCCGCCGCAAAGCGGGATGGTCTTGCTGCGGCAGTAGTGACCAGGTCGTATCCACTAGCAACGGCTCAACCTCTCTGACTGCTGAAGATAGGCGCGGTACAAGGGAGTAGACAGAAGCAAGGTCGGACGTAGCAGAAGGTCGGGGCAGGCAGCAAGGATCGTAGTCAGGGGCAACGGCAGGAGGTCTGGAACACAGGCTAGGAACACACAAGGAAACGCTTTCACTGGCACAATGGCAACAAGATCCGGCGAGGGAGTGCAGGGGAAGTGAGGTATAAATAGGGAGTGCACAGGTGAACACACTAATTAGAACCACTGCGCCAATCAGCGGCGCAGTGGCCCTTTAAATCGCAGAGACCCGGCGCGTGCGCGCCCTAGGGAGCGGGGCCGCGCGCGCCGGGACAGGACCGACGGAGAGCGAGTCAGGTACGGGAGCCGGGGTGCGCATCGCGAGCGGGCGCCACCCGCATCGCGAATCGCATCGCGGCTGGAGGCGGTATCGCAGCGCACCGGGTCAGTGGATCTGACCGGAGCGCTGCAGTAGCGAGAGTGTAGCGAGCGCTCCGGGGAGGAGCGGGGACCCGGAGCGCTCGGCGTAACACAAATGACAGTGTGTGGAAAAAAACTAAACTAAATTAAGCGAAAGTGAAGTGCCTGGCAAAATAAATAATGCCAAATAATGAAAATTGTTTAGTGAATACACGTGCAAAAAATAATATATGAAATGTAATAAATAAAAAAAAAAATGTAATACGTGTAAAAATATATAAATATATACCTACCGTATATACTCGAGTATAAGCCGAATTTTTCAGCACAATATTTCGTGCTGAAAACGCCCCCCTCGGCTTATACTCGAGTGAACTCTCCGCCTGTAATCCCTTCATCAGTGGTCTTCAACCAGCGGACCTCCAGATGTTGCAAAACTACAACTCCCAGTAAGCCCGGAGAGCCATCGGCTGTCCGGGCATGCTGGGTGTTGTAGTTTTGAAACCTCTGGAGGTCCGCAGGTTGAAAACCACTGCGGCCTTCGTCATCATTAAGCCCAACCCCTCCCTTTTGTTTTGTACTCATCTCCCATCGGTGGGAAGTTAGGGTGAGCTGGTCCGGGCCATCTATGCTGCAGTAACCGTCCGGTGGGGAGGATTAGGCGTTGCGGGCTGTCCATTTTAACAGGGGGAGCCTCTTCTCCGCGCTTCGGGCCCGGCCCCAGAGTAGTGACATTGCCTTGACGACAACGCACAGGGACGTTCATGGTCAACATCCCTATGCATCGTCGTCAATGCAACGTCACTGGTCCGGGCCCGAAGCATGGAGAAGAGAAGGAGCTTGGTCGGGCAGTAGTGGGGCTGCCTGGCCACTGGGTCGCTCCCCCCGTTGGGCATGGGGTCTTGGAGGCAGTGGTCGCCGCCGGGCGCTACGCCAGTGTCAGGTTAGGGACCCACTCTAACAAGGTGGCCTTGACGTGGTGAGTGGGCTTGTACTTTTTGATCAAAATGTATACTAACAACAATTTAGTTTTTGAAATTATGCTGAGAAGAAAGTAGATCAAATTACAAATGGTGGATGTGCGGCTGTGTTTCTCTTTTTGTGTTGCACATGTGTAGTCTCTCCCTTCTTCCACAGCCAGCACTCCACTCCACCCATTTGGCCCAGGCATTTTAATTACCAGGAAACTGCATAAGGGTTTCCTCCTACCATTCTCCCAGCCCTCTGGCAAAGGGCACATGGTAGGTTTCATGCTGGTGTGGTTCACTGTGGCGGCCATTGTTTCTGTGATGCTTTGTTTGTGGGGTGGAGTGGCCCGGAGTCAGGGGCTTGGTCGGGCAGTAGTGGGGGTGCCTGGCCACTGGATCGCTCCCCCCATTGGGCATGGGGTCTCGGAGGCAGTGGTCACCGCCGGGCAGTATGCTAGTGTCAGGTTAGGGACCCACTCTAATGAGGTGGCCTTGACATGGCGAGTGGGCCTGTACTTTTTGAACAAAATGTATACTAACAACCTGTTAGTTTTTGAATATATACTGAGAAGCAAGTAGATCAAATTACAAATGGTCGACGTGCGGCTGTGTTTCTTTTTTTGTGTTGCACAAAGTAAATTGCGATTGCAGATTCCTAGTAGACAGCAAGAGCATTACAAATGTATCACGAGATATTCAAAGTGTCCATCACGGGTATTAAAGGCCGTCTTCCATTCGTCTACTTCACGTATTTGAATGAGATTGAATGCTCCCCCAAATTCAATTTGGAGAAAATCTTGGCACCCTGTAGACAATCAAAGAGTTCAGAGATCAAAGATAGAGGATAGCGATTCTTGATCGTGATTTTGTTTAATCCCCGGTAATCTATACAAGAACGGGGAGAACCATCCTTCTTCCCGACAAAGAAGAATTCAGCACCGGCAGGGGAGGAGGATTTTCGGATGAAACCCTTTTGGAGGTTCTCTTAGATATATTTAGCCATAGCTTGTGTCTCTGCGACTGGCAAAGGATAAATTATTTCCTGGGGGGGAGGGGGGTGTAGTCCCAGGCTGTAGATCCAGAGGACAGTCATAAGAACGATGGGGTGGAAGAGAGTCGGCATGCTTTTCGCAGAACACATCTGAATTATCCTGATAAGGAAGAGGCAGGTTCGGCATAGAAGGAGGCGAAGAGACCATCTTAGGCTGGGTAGACTTAAGACAGTGGTTTTGGCAAAAAGGTCCCCAATGAGTAACCTCACCACATTTACAGTCGAGACGCGGAGTGTGACGTTGAAGCCAAGGAAGACCAAGAAGAAGCTCTGAAATACACTGAGGAAGTACGTAGAACTCAATCCTCTCCTTATGTAAGACTCCTACTTGCCTAATGAGAGGTTCAGTGCGGAAACGCACCATACAATTAAGGTTTTCTAGATTGACAGAAGACATATACAAAGGTTTAGCAAGCCGAGTCACTGGGAGTGGATGTTTATGGACCAAGGAAGCAGCAATAAAATCTCCTGCGGAACCTGAGTCCAAAAAGGCTGAGGCAAAGAAAGATGTCTTAGAAGAGGTATAGACTTAGACCAGCATAGTCAAACCAGGAGAGGTAGTATTCACACTCAATGACACCTCTCCTACGTGCCCTAGGTGCGAGCGTTTCCCGGACACTGTGGACGTAAAGAACAGTCATTGAGAAAGCGCTCCGAACTGGCACAATAGAGGCATAAATTCTCACTGCGTCGACAGATTCTTTCCTGCTGTGTTAACAGAGTTTGATCCACCTGCATAGCCTCTTTGAAAGAAAGCAATGGAGACACTAAATCAGGATGTTGGAACACGGGTGCCAGATGGGGAAATCGCCGTGTTTGGACAGGTTCCCTTTCCAAATAAAGTTCTTCCTGCCTCTCGGCAAAACACACATGAATCCGAGTGGCCAAAAGGATTAGTTCACTTAGGGTAGACGAAGGATCTTGTGCAGCGAGAGCGTCCTTGATTCTACTAGAAAGTGCTTTTTGAATGTAGCACACACGGCCTCATCATTCCAGGCCAATTTGGAAGTTAAGGTGCTGAATTGAACCGAGTAATCGCCAACTGAAGAGTCCCCTTGGTGGAGGTTCAGTAAAGTAGCCTCGGCAGAGGAAACCGTGCAGGTACTTCAAAAATATTGCAGAATTCAGAGAGAAAGGCCTACAGGTTAGAAGACACTGGGTCATTACAATCCCAAAGAGGAGTAGCCCAGGCCAGGGCTTTTCCAAACAGCAGACTGACCACAAACGCCACTTTAGCTCACTCCATCGGGAACTGAACTGCCATGAGTTCCAAATGCATAGAGCACTGGGTCACAAAACCTCTACACAACTTGGGATCTCCTTCATATTTTGTAGGCAAGGATAAACGAAGCTTAGATCCGTAAGAAAGTGCAGGGAGTGAAGGAGCCTCTGGAACAGGTTGCGGCTGCTGCTGTTGTTGCTGATGAACGGAAAGAAGCTGTTGCATCATAGCAGACAACTGATTCTGCTGTTGCGCCTGATGAGTTGCCACTGTTGAGCCACAATGGCGGAAAGATCCGTAAGATCAGGCAGAGGCACTGCAGCAGGATCCATGGACGGATCTTACTGAAACGGCAGTGCAGCAGTGAATACCTTGTGGATGATGGAATGGGCCGTATCAAGGAGAGGAGTCTAGAGTGCCACTGGTTTTCACCAGAGCCCACCACAAAGCGGGATGGACTTGCTGCGGCAGGCAGCACCCAGGTCGCTAACCCTGATACGACTCGTCCACACAGGCTGCTGAGGTGTTACGTGGCACGGGTAAGATGAGGCAAACTCGTAGTCTGGACAGGAAAAAGTCTGGGCAATCGGCACAGGAGTGTGGTCAGGAACGAAGCTAGGAAGTCAGAAGGCAGGCGGCACAGGAGCAAGGTCAGGTCACAGAATCAAGAGGTCAGGAACACTGTTAAACAACACACAACTGGAACACTTTCTCTAGGGCTAGTGAGCACAAAGATCTGGCAAAGACAGGAAGGAAGTGTGGGGTTAAATAGACACAAGAACAGACAAGCACCAAACAATGGTGTGCTGGCCCATTAAATCTGAGGAAGCTGGCACCCGCCCTAGGATGCGGGGTCTCATGCGCCGACAGCAGGGAACAGTGGAGGGGACAGAGATACCGAGAATAGAGTGAGAGCCCGACGTTCGCATGCCGCGATGTGAACGTCAGCAGAAGCAGCATGGGAGGACGGGGCCAGCACGCTCGTAGCCAGCATGCCTTGCTGCAGCGCTACTTGTGACACAGCCTATTCCATGGGAGATAAGTGGGCAATGGACAACAATTTTTTGTCGCGTCAAAACATTTGGTCAAAAGTGTTTGCTCATTCATTGGCTGATTACTGGCCATATTACACAGTACAATATTGTCCTGTGTAATAGGATCCTTAGTCAGACAAACTACATATTCCTTTAATTACCTAATTGCCTCCTCTGCGCCTCATCCAGCTCAGCCAGGAGTCCAAAATTGTTCACAATATTTTATTTGTGGTCTGGCAAATGCTTAGTTTAGAGGTAAACCTATATTTTGGTCATGAGTATGTATGCCTCTCAGTCTCACGTTTTTAAAGCGCTCTAAAAAAAAAAATATATCTTTCAAATGAGGTCAACAACAACGTTTTAATTTCTGGCATACGTTTGTATTCATTTGCTTACATTTTAAACGTATAATTTAATTGCTTTTATTGTTAAAATGTTAGAATATGTAAAACCTGAAACAAATACAAAAAGAAAATGTATACTACAACACACACTGTGGAAAAAGTACGGGAACTCTGTTCCCATGCGTTTCTACAGGACTTGAGCCCTAGGTATACCACAACATATGTTTCGGTACCGTTTAAACGTATCTGCCGGCATACCACTTTGGCATAGATGTGAACGACCCCTAAGAGAGAACAAAGCCACAAAATGTCTGGTTATTGCGGCTTGTAAAATCAAAGCTAAAATAAGGGCTCATTCACATCTAAACCATAACAGTATGTGGGGAAATATACTCAAATGGTACCTGAATGTATGCTGTAGTATGCTTATAGACTTTTTTTTGCCAAAAGTATCTCAGTTTGGACCTGTTTTTGTTCCTTGTATATTTGTGAACGATTTTATGTGGGATGGAAAAGTGCTGCACTTTTTTGTCCAACAAAAATAAAGGCTGTGATATACATTTTTCCCCCTCATACAAGAATATTAGAGACTTATTTTGTGGTATGTTGTGGTTTATTATTTTTTTTTTGCTTGTACAGTTTATACACAGTTTAACATATTAACAACAAAATAAAACCATATACTGTACATTTAAAACAGATACAAATGGTTACACACATTTAAGAAACAAAAATGTATAGCAGAAAAAATGTATGTAACATAAAGCCAAATAATTCTTGTTTTGATACATCTATTTGTGATATTTCACAATGGATGTGTGTGGTATAGATGTGAACCTACCCTAAACCTACACTAAAGCCACCTAAAAGTGGCCTTACATTTCTGCACCTATATTGTCATGAACAGGGGGGGGGGGCAGGAAGAAGTGAGCCCTGAAGCTGTCTCTAAGACCCCTCTCCATGCCTACTTGCCTATCCACCCTAAACGATGTATCGACAATTGAGCGCCAGTCCCTTCCTGCACTAAAGTGCATGGGCGTACGAGTCAAACAAAACAAACTAGCTGTACATGTCAGGAAACAAGTCAGGAACATAACAGGAATACAATAACCAACAAACAGATATATAAATACAAACAAGGCAGGATATAGCATACTAACATACAGTTCAGTAATCAGAATCAAGATTAACGGCAGATATGATAATATGAACAAGACTAGATAATGGGGATAAGTTTACAGCAGACAAAACCAGGAGATGCAGGGGATTAACAGGTTAACTGAAAGTCAGAACACTAATCGGGTCTGGAAATCACGAGCACTGTTCACACTGGACTCAGAACAAGGAACACTCTAGACACCTCACTCCAAGCATGGAGGGACATCAATACCAAAACCAAATAGGCTAGTAGCCAACAAGCACTCTCCACTGAGTGATGAGGATACTGGCCTAGGAGGAAACAATAATCCTAAATACAAGCAAACACGGGTACAGGCACAAGACTCAATCACTCCTAGATTGACGGATTAGCATAAGGAACTGCAGGATCAAGGAAGGTCAAAACAGGACTGAAAAAATGCACAGTGTGAATACAGACCAAGGAAGCACAAAGCAAATGCAAAACGAACATACAATACTAAAACTCGTCAAATGTACTAAAACAAAGCAGACTAAAATC